>NC_071552.1:7329611-7564870 GCF_026979565.1 Vidua chalybeata | reverse complement strand
ACACAGGCGAGATCCTCAGTGGTCCGGATGATGGGGATCCGTCTGTCGTGAGGACACCCGGAAAACATATTCTGTTTCTGATTCATGTGGAGGCTGTCCGTATTCCCTTTGAAGCTTAGCTAAGCTCGGTGGCAGTGTTTACTTGTGGTGGTTCGTGTTTGGTTGTGATGTCAGGTTGGAGATCTTCATCCACTCGATAGTTTACACTGAGATAGTTTTAATCAAGGTTCTCAAGTGATGGCAGCAATGTTCCCACAATTACTTGCTGCTTTCAAGTTCTTGATGAGGATAGATTTGTTTTCATGTGAGGATTTTCTTCTCCTCAGGCTCTGTAGAGGAATCAGCATGATGTGATTTGTTAACATGTTCCTCTTTAAGGCAGCTCGCAATGCATAGATCCCATTTTTTGCTTCATAGAACTGGTTTTGCAAAATTTCAACTAGATTTTGAAGGGAGTCTATTATAGCATGTTCCTCACTTCTTCGCTCGAAGCCATTTTCTATAGCTGCCGTAAGACAAGCTCCAAAACTGAGCATAAGAGAATTTTCTTTTTGCCAATTTGAATTTTGTTTCATGTTGTAATGAACACAACTCTATCAATAACATTTTCTAAGTTCAACCAATTCCTCTGTGCCCATTTTCTCCTTCCGTAGAAGGTTTGGCATTGTGTTTTTGGCTAGTAGTGCATAAAATTCAGCTTTATTTCAAGGCTAGATTGTCACTCATTTTGTGAAGGGACCAAAACCACGACAGGGAGCTACAAACTTAAGTTCCACAAAACTACACAGCCCTCGCTGTGTCGCCCTTTCGCTTCGCCTGGCTGGGTGAAAGGACAATAATCTGCCGGGGAGGTTCTGCTTAGTTGCTTCAAGTTGTCCCTTCCTTCCGACCAGATACACACAACAAGAACAAAACAACAGTGTCCCGCCTTTTGCACTAAGGGATCCTTTATGAATTTCCAAAGACAGTGTGGGTGCCTTTTCAGCTGCAACCCTTCTGTCTAGACAGAATCTTGTCCGTGACGCCAATTTTAACGTCACGATCTGCTTATTGCGAGGTGTCGTGATGGTTCTTTTCACCGATCCCAAAAGTGCAAATAAGCAAACAACAAGGGACTGTCAGTTAATCATAACAAATGCACCTTTATTAGGGGCCAAAAGAGTAAATGCGATAGTGGGGGATTAGAAAGGAGATAGAAGGATAGAGAAGAGAGGGGTATGGGAATAGCTACCACACAGGCGAGATCCTCAGTGGTCCGGACGATGGGGATCCGTCTGTCGTGTCGGGGGAGTCTCCGAAGTTCTGGTCGACTCGGGGCTCCAGTTATAGTCCACAGAGGAAAGAGGGGGGAAAAAGTGTAACAATGAAAGTCCATTGGAATCGCCACGCGGGAACAGGTGAGTCCACAGAAACCACCAAAGCAAGACGAATCCAATGAAGAACAAGTCCATTAAATTACTGAAGGGAAACAGGTCATGTCATTAGTGGTCAGACCAGCAATTTCCCCTCCTCCCTGTAGTAGGGGTCTCAGTCTCAGCCCTTGGGAGGAGGGTTCTCATTCTTTCTTTGTCCCAGTGGTAAGGAGGCAGATGAAGGGTCTTCAATAAGGACCACGGGAGTCACCCAAAAGTTCATTCGGCTTAAGACGGACATTAGAAGAGAAGCAGGCCGCGCATCAGGCGGTCCCGTGCTGGCTCCATGTCAGGTCTTTGCCAAGTCCTTGCCAAGTCCTTGCCAAGTTCTTAGCAGGCCTTGTTGGGAACAGCCAGCATGACGGGTCAGTGGTTCCAGCTGTGCTGTGTCCTGTTCTAAGCCGGAACTGCAGTGGGGGAAGGGATTCTTTCTTGTAGCAATCGGAAGGCAGAATGGAAAATGAGGGGCTTCAGACCGGCTCTTACAGCAAGGAGCAGCTGCTGGATTCTTGCAATTGCCTTCAGTGAGCGCACAGAAGCCGCTGCTCTGCTGCTTGGTTTTTCGCCTTCAGTCAATTGCACACTACTGAAGCTGAGGCAGGCTGTTCTGCTTTGCTGCTTTTCAGCATCTCATCTGCCCTTCTGCTCTGTGACAGCTCTCCAGGTTTCTTGCCTTCGCCAGGCTGCAACGTGCCCGCTACTACCAGAGCTGGGCAGGAGTGGGCAGAGAGTACGGCCATCTGCCAGCAGTTTGCAGCTTGCCCAGGAAAATGCAGTGTTTTTGGAATGTGCAGCAAATTCAATTTCTTTGCAAGGTCGGGCGAAGTGAGCAGTTCTGGTACACTTTCTCATTGAGAACTGGAGCGGAAAAGCTTTTCGCTAGGATGTAGGCGACTAGAGAGGCAGAATACGCGGCTCCGGAGGTGGCCGAAGGGAAGTGCCGCTTGCCGGCGTCTTTCGGCAAAAGCGGCGCTCCGGAGCGCACCGCTGCCGCTCCAGTCATCTGTGCGCGAAGTAGCCGCTTCTTTGCCTCCGGCAGCCGGAGATCGCGGTAGCTTGTAAGAGGCGAAGAACGAAGCCGCCAAGAAGCCGGCTTGTGTGCGAAGCTCGCAGACAGCTGCAGACGGTGGCTGCCGCTCTCCTGCCTCTTGAATTCACGCTTGACACGGCAATGGAAGGTGTTCCAGGACAACCTTCCTGAGTTTTTATTTTAGTTTTCACGCATCCCTCCTTGGAAATTCTTGCTGCTCCCCAGAGTCTCCGAGATGCAGAGAACACGGTGGCAGCTGCTGAAAAGAAGGGCAACTATGAGTTGGTCAAGAAGCAAGAACATATGCAGCTGACTGTGCTTAGGAAGTGTCACGATGCGCTTATTGCGTGGTGTCGTGATGGTTCTTTTCACGGATCCCAAAAGTGCAAATAAGGCAAACAACAAGGGACTGTCAGTTAATCATAACAAATGCACCTTTATTAGGGCCAAAAGAGTAAATGCGATAGTGGGGGATTAGAAAGGAGATAGAAGGAATAGAGAGAGAGAAGAGGGGTATGGGAATAGCTACCAACACAGGCGAGATCCTCAGTGGTCCGGACGATGGGGATCCGTCTGTCGTGAGGACACCCGGAAAACATATTCTGCTTCTGATTCATGTGGAGCCTGTCCGTATTCCCTTTGAAGCTTAGCTAGCTCGGTGGTAGTGTTTACTTGTGGTGGTACGTGTTTGGTTGTGATGTCAGGTTGGAGATCATCATCACTGAGATAGTTATACACTGAGATAGTTTTAATCAAGGGTCTCAAGTGATGGCAGCAATGTTCCCCACAATTACTTGCTGCTTCAAGTTCTTGATGAGGATAGATTTGTTTCATGTGAGGAGTTTCCTTCTCCTCAGGCTCTGTAGAGGAATCAGCATGATGTGATTTGTTAACATGTTCCTCTTTAAGGCAGCTCGCAATGCATAGATCCCATTTTTTGCTTCATAGAACTGGTTTTGCAAAATTTCAACTAGATTTTGAAGGGAGTCTATTATAGCATGTTCCTCACTTCTTCGCTCGAAGCCATTTTCTATAGCTGCCGTAAGACAAGCTCCCAAAACTGAGCATAAGAGAATTTTCTTTTTGCCCAATTTGAATTTTGTTTCATGTTGTAATGAACACACTCTATCAATAACATTTTCTAAGTTCAACCAATTCCTCTGTGCCCATTTTTCTCCTTCCGTAGAAGGTTTGGCATTGTGTTTGGCTAGTAGTGCATAAAATTCAGCTTTAATTTCAAGGCTAAGATTGTCACTCATTTTGTGAAGGGACCAAAACCACGACAGGGAGCTACAAACTTAAGTTCCACAAAACTACACAGCCCTCGCTGTGTCGCCCTTCGCTTCCCTGGCTGGGTGAAAGGACAATAATCTGCCTGGGAGGTTCTGCTTAGTTGCTTCAAGTTGTCCCTTCCTTCCCAGACCAGATACACACAACAAGAACAAAACAACAGTGTCCCGCCTTTTGCACTAAGGGATCCTTTATGAATTTCCAAAGACAGTGTGGGTGCCTTTTCAGCTGCAACCCTTCTGTCTAGACAGAAATCTTGTCCGTGACGCCAATTTTAACGTCACGATCTGCTTATTGCGAGGTGTCGTGATGGTTCTTTTCACCGATCCCAAAAGTGCAAATAAGGCAAACAACAAGGAACTGTCAGTTAATCATAACAAATGCACCTTTATTAGGGCCAAAAGAGTAAATGCGATAGTGGGGGATTAGAAAGGAGATAGAAGGATAGAGAGAGAAGAGGGGTATGGGAATAGCTACCAACACAGGCGAGATCCTCAGTGGTCCGGACGATGGGGATCCGTCTGTCGTGTCGGGGGAGTCTCCGAAGTTCTGGTCGACTCGGGGCTCCAGTATAGTCCACAGAGGAAAGAGGGGGGAAAAAGTGTAACAATGAAAGTCCATTGGAATCGCCACGCGGGAACAGGTGAGTCCACAGAAACCACCAAAGCAAGACGAATCCAATGAAGAACAAGTCCATTAAAATTACTGAAGGGAAACAGGTCATGTCATTAGTGGTCAGACCAGCAATTTCCCCTCCTCCCTGTAGTAGGGGTCTCAGTCTCAGCCCTTGGGAGGAGGGTTCTCATTCTTTCTTTGTCCCAGTGGTAAGGAGGCAGATGAAGGGTCTTCAATGAAGGACCACGGGAGTCACCCCAAAAGTTCATTCGGCTTAAGAACGGACATTAGAAGAGAAGCAGGCCGCGCATCAGGCGGTCCCGTGCTGGCTCCATGTCAGGTCTTTGCCAAGTCCTTGCCAAGTCCTTGCCAAGTTCTTAGCAGGCCTTGTTGGGAACAGCCAGCATGACGGGTCAGTGGTTCCAGCTGTGCTGTGTCCTGTTCTAAGCCGGAACTGCAGTGGGGGAAGGGATTCTTTCTTGTGGCAATCGGAAGGCAGAATGGAAAATGAGGGGCTTCAGACCGGCTCTTACAGCAAGGAGCAGCTGCTGGATTCTTGCAATTGCCTTCAGTGCGCACAGAAGCCCGCTGCTCTGCTGCTTGGTTTTTCGCCTTCAGTCAATTGCACACTGCTGAAGCTGAGGCAGGCTGTTCAGCTTTGCTGCTTTTCAGCATCTCAGCTGCCCTTCTGCTCTGTGACAGCTCTCCAGGTTTCTTGCCTTCGCCAGGCTGCACGTGCCCGCTACTACCCAGAGCTGGATACGAGTGGGCAGAGAGCACGGCCATCTGCCAGCAGTTTGCAGCTTGCCCAGGAAAATGCAGTGTTTTTGGAATGTGCAGCAAATCCAATTTCTTTGTAAGGTCGGGCGAAGTGATCAGTTCTGGTACACTTTCTCCTTGAGAACTAGAGCAGAAAAGCTTTTCGCTAAGATTCAGACGACTAGAGAGGCAGAATACGCGGCTCCGGAGCTGGCCGAAGGGAAGTGCCGCTTGCCGGCGTCTTTCGGCAGAAGCGGCGCTCCGAGCGCACCGCTGCCGCTCCAGTCATCTGTGCGCGAAGTAGCCGCTTCTTCGCCTCCGGCAGCCGGAGATCGCGGTAGCTTGTAAGAGGCGAAGAACGAAGCCGCGAAGAAGCCGGCTTGTGTGCGAAGCTCGCAGACAGCTGCAGGACGGTGGCTGCCGCTCTCCTGCCTCTTGAATTCACTCTTGGCATGCCAATGGAAGGTGTTCCAGGACAACCTTCCTGAGTTTTTATTTTAGTTTTCACGCATCCCTCCTTGGAAATTCTTGTTGCTCCCCAGAGGCTCCGAGATGCAAAGAACACGGTGGCAGCTGCTGAAAAGAAGGGCAACTGTGAATTGGTCAAGAAGCAAGAACATAGGCAGCTGCCTGTGCTTGGCACGGAGCAGCTGCTGGATTCTTGCAATTGCCTTCAGTGCGCGCACAGAAGCCCGCTGCTCTGCTGCTTGGTTTTTCGCCTTCAGTCAATTGCACACTACTGAAGCTGAGGCAGGCTGTTCTGCTTTGCTGCTTTTCAGCATCTCAGCTGCCCTTCTGCTCTGTGACAGCTCTCCAGGTTTCTTGCCTTCGCCAGGCTGCAACGTGCCCGCTACTACCCAGAGCTGGTCAGGAGTGGGCAGAGAGTACGGCCATCTGCCAGCAGTTTGCAGCTTGCCCAGGAAAATGCAGTGTTTTTGGAATGTGCAGCAAATTCAATTTCTTTGCAAGGTCGGGCGAAGTGACCAGTTCTGGTACACTTTCTCCTTGAGAACTGGAGCGGAAAAGCTTTTCGCTAGGATGTAGGCGACTAGAGAGGCAGAATACGCGGCTCCGGAGGTGGCCGAAGGGAAGTGCCGCTTGCCGGCGTCTTTCGGCAAAAGCGGCGCTCCGGAGCGCACCGCTGCCGCTCCAGTCATCTGTGCGCGAAGTAGCCGCTTCTTTGCCTCCGGCAGCCGGAGATCGCGGTAGCTTGTAAGAGGCGAAGAACGAAGCCGCCAAGAAGCCGGCTTGTGTGCGAAGCTCGCAGACAGCTGCAGGACGGTGGCTGCCGCTCTCCTGCCTCTTGAATTCACGCTTGACACGGCAATGGAAGGTGTTCCAGGACAACCTTCCTGAGTTTTTATTTTAGTTTTCACGCATCCCTCCTTGGAAATTCTTGCTGCTCCCCAGAGTCTCCGAGATGCAGAGAACACGGTGGCAGCTGCTGAAAAGAAGGGCAACTATGAGTTGGTCAAGAAGCAAGAACATATGCAGCTGACTGTGCTTAGGAAGTGTCACGATGCGCTTATTGCGTGGTGTCGTGATGGTTCTTTTCACGGATCCCAAAAGTGCAAATAAGGCAAACAACAAGGGACTGTCAGTTAATCATAACAAATGCACCTTTATTAGGCGCCAAAAAGTAAATGCGATAGTGGGGGAATAGAAAGGAGATAGAAGGATAGAGAGAGAGAAGGGGGGTATGGGAATAGCTACCAACACAGGCGAGATCCTCAGTGGTCCGGATGATGGGGATCCGTCTGTCGTGAGGACACCCGGAAAACATATTCTGTTTCTGATTCATGTGGAGGCTGTCCGTATTCCCTTTGAAGCTTAGCTAGCTCGGTGGCAGTGTTTACTTGTGGTGGTTCGTGTTTGGTTGTGATGTCAGGTTGGAGATCTTCATCACTGAGATAGTTATACACTGAGATAGTTTTAATCAAGGGTCTCAAGTGATGGCAGCAATGTTCCCCACAATTACTTGCTGCTTCAAGTTCTTGATGAGGATAGATTTGTTTCATGTGAGGAGTTTCCTTCTCCTCAGGCTCTGTAGAGGAATCAGCATGATGTGATTTGTTAACATGTTCCTCTTTAAGGCAGCTCGCAATGCATAGATCCCATTTTTTGCTTCATAGAACTGGTTTTGCAAAATTTCAACTAGATTTTGAAGGGAGTCTATTATAGCATGTTCCTCACTTCTTCGCTCGAAGCCATTTTCTATAGCTGCCGTAAGACAAGCTCCCAAAACTGAGCATAAGAGAATTTTCTTTTTGCCCAATTTGAATTTTGTTTCATGTTGTAATGAACACACTCTATCAATAACATTTTCTAAGTTCAACCAATTCCTCTGTGCCCATTTTTCTCCTTCCGTAGAAGGTTTGGCATTGTGTTTGGCTAGTAGTGCATAAAATTCAGCTTTAATTTCAAGGCTAAGATTGTCACTCATTTTGTGAAGGGACCAAAACCACGACAGGGAGCTACAAACTTAAGTTCCACAAAACTACACAGCCCTCGCTGTGTCGCCCTTCGCTTCCCTGGCTGGGTGAAAGGACAATAATCTGCCTGGGAGGTTCTGCTTAGTTGCTTCAAGTTGTCCCTTCCTTCCCAGACCAGATACACACAACAAGAACAAAACAACAGTGTCCCGCCTTTTGCACTAAGGGATCCTTTATGAATTTCCAAAGACAGTGTGGGTGCCTTTTCAGCTGCAACCCTTCTGTCTAGACAGAAATCTTGTCCGTGACGCCAATTTTAACGTCACGATCTGCTTATTGCGAGGTGTCGTGATGGTTCTTTTCACCGATCCCAAAAGTGCAAATAAGGCAAACAACAAGGGACTGTCAGTTAATCATAACAAATGCACCTTTATTAGGGGCCAAAAGAGTAAATGCGATAGTGGGGATTAGAAAGGAGATAGAAGGATAGAGAGAGAGAAGAGGGGTATGGGAATAGCTACCAACACAGGCGAGATCCTCAGTGGTCCGGACGATGGGGATCCGTCTGTCGTGTCGGGGGAGTCTCCGAAGTTCTGGTCGACTCGGGGCTCCAGTTATAGTCCACAGAGGAAAGAGGGGGGAAAAAGTGTAACAATGAAAGTCCATTGGAATCGCCACGCGGGAACAGGTGAGTCCACAGAAACCACCAAAGCAAGACGAATCCAATGAAGAACAAGTCCATTAAAATTACTGAAGGGAAACAGGTCATGTCATTAGTGGTCAGACCAGCAATTTCCCCTCCTCCCTGTAGTAGGGGTCTCAGTCTCAGCCCTTGGGAGGAGGGTTCTCATTCTTTCTTTGTCCCAGTGGTAAGGAGGCAGATGAAGGGTCTTCAATGAAGGACCACGGGAGTCACCCCAAAAGTTCATTCGGCTTAAGAACGGACATTAGAAGAGAAGCAGGCCGCGCATCAGGCGGTCCCGTGCTGGCTCCATGTCAGGTCTTTGCCAAGTCCTTGCCAAGTCCTTGCCAAGTTCTTAGCAGGCCTTGTTGGGAACAGCCAGCATGACGGGTCAGTGGTTCCAGCTGTGCTGTGTCCTGTTCTAAGCCGGAACTGCAGTGGGGAAGGGATTCTTTCTTGTAGCAATCGGAAGGCAGAATGGAAAATGAGGGGCTTCAGACCGGCTCTTACAGCAAGGAGCAGCTGCTGGATTCTTGCAATTGCCTTCAGTGAGCGCACAGAAGCCCGCTGCTCTGCTGCTTGGTTTTTCGCCTTCAGTCAATTGCACACTACTGAAGCTGAGGCAGGCTGTTCTGCTTTGCTGCTTTTCAGCATCTCATCTGCCCTTCTGCTCTGTGACAGCTCTCCAGGTTTCTTGCCTTCGCCAGGCTGCAACGTGCCCGCTACTACCCAGAGCTGGGCAGGAGTGGGCAGAGAGTACGGCCATCTGCCAGCAGTTTGCAGCTTGCCCAGGAAAATGCAGTGTTTTTGGAATGTGCAGCAAATTCAATTTCTTTGCAAGGTCGGGCGAAGTGAGCAGTTCTGGTACACTTTCTCCTTGAGAACTGGAGCGGAAAAGCTTTTCGCTAGGATGTAGGCGACTAGAGAGGCAGAATACGCGGCTCCGGAGGTGGCCGAAGGGAAGTGCCGCTTGCCGGCGTCTTTCGGCAAAAGCGGCGCTCCGGAGCGCACCGCTGCCGCTCCAGTCATCTGTGCGCGAAGTAGCCGCTTCTTTGCCTCCGGCAGCCGGAGATCGCGGTAGCTTGTAAGAGGCGAAGAACGAAGCCGCCAAGAAGCCGGCTTGTGTGCGAAGCTCGCAGACAGCTGCAGGACGGTGGCTGCCGCTCTCCTGCCTCTTGAATTCACGCTTGACACGGCAATGGAAGGTGTTCCAGGACAACCTTCCTGAGTTTTTATTTTAGTTTTCACGCATCCCTCCTTGGAAATTCTTGCTGCTCCCCAGAGTCTCCGAGATGCAGAGAACACGGTGGCAGCTGCTGAAAAGAAGGGCAACTATGAGTTGGTCAAGAAGCAAGAACATATGCAGCTGACTGTGCTTAGGAAGTGTCACGATGCGCTTATTGCGTGGTGTCGTGATGGTTCTTTTCACCGATCCCAAAAGTGCAAATAAGGCAAACAACAAGGGACTGTCAGTTAATCATAACAAATGCACCTTTATTAGGCGCCAAAAGAGTAAATGCGATAGTGGGGGATTAGAAAGGAGATAGAAGGATAGAGAGAGAGAAGAGGGGTATGGGAATAGCTACCAACACAGGCGAGATCCTCAGTGGTCCGGATGATGGGGATCCGTCTGTCGTGAGGACACCCGGAAAACATATTCTGTTTCTGATTCATGTGGAGGCTGTCCGTATTCCCTTTGAAGCTTAGCTAGCTCGGTGGCAGTGTTTACTTGTGGTGGTTCGTGTTTGGTTGTGATGTCAGGTTGGAGATCTTCATCACTGAGATAGTTATACACTGAGATAGTTTTAATCAAGGGTCTCAAGTGATGGCAGCAATGTTCCCCACAATTACTTGCTGCTTCAAGTTCTTGATGAGGATAGATTTGTTTCATGTGAGGAGTTTCCTTCTCCTCAGGCTCTGTAGAGGAATCAGCATGATGTGATTTGTTAACATGTTCCTCTTTAAGGCAGCTCGCAATGCATAGATCCCATTTTTTGCTTCATAGAACTGGTTTTGCAAAATTTCAACTAGATTTTGAAGGGAGTCTATTATAGCATGTTCCTCACTTCTTCGCTCGAAGCCATTTTCTATAGCTGCCGTAAGACAAGCTCCCAAAACTGAGCATAAGAGAATTTTCTTTTTGCCCAATTTGAATTTTGTTTCATGTTGTAATGAACACACTCTATCAATAACATTTTCTAAGTTCAACCAATTCCTCTGTGCCCATTTTTCTCCTTCCGTAGAAGGTTTGGCATTGTGTTTGGCTAGTAGTGCATAAAATTCAGCTTTAATTTCAAGGCTAAGATTGTCACTCATTTTGTGAAGGGACCAAAACCACGACAGGGAGCTACAAACTTAAGTTCCACAAAACTACACAGCCCTCGCTGTGTCGCCCTTCGCTTCCCTGGCTGGGTGAAAGGACAATAATCTGCCTGGGAGGTTCTGCTTAGTTGCTTCAAGTTGTCCCTTCCTTCCCAGACCATATACACACAACAAGAACAAAACAACAGTGTCCCGCCTTTTGCACTAAGGGATCCTTTATGAATTTCCAAAGACAGTGTGGGTGCCTTTTCAGCTGCAACCCTTCTGTCTAGACAGAAATCTTGTCCGTGACGCCAATTTTAACGTCACGATCTGCTTATTGCGAGGTGTCGTGATGGTTCTTTTCACCGATCCCAAAAGTGCAAATAAGGCAAACAACAAGGGACTGTCAGTTAATCATAACAAATGCACCTTTATTAGGGGCCAAAAGAGTAAATGCGATAGTGGGGGATTAGAAAGGAGATAGAAGGATAGAGAGAGAGAAGAGGGGTATGGGAATAGCTACCAACACAGGCGAGATCCTCAGTGGTCCGGACGATGGGGATCCGTCTGTCGTGTCGGGGGAGTCTCCGAAGTTCTGGTCGACTCGGGGCTCCAGTTATAGTCCACAGAGGAAAGAGGGGGGAAAAAGTGTAACAATGAAAGTCCATTGGAATCGCCACGCGGGAACAGGTGAGTCCACAGAAACCACCAAAGCAAGACGAATCCAATGAAGAACAAGTCCATTAAAATTACTGAAGGGAAACAGGTCATGTCATTAGTGGTCAGACCAGCAATTTCCCCTCCTCCCTGTAGTAGGGGTCTCAGTCTCAGCCCTTGGGAGGAGGGTTCTCATTCTTTCTTTGTCCCAGTGGTAAGGAGGCAGATGAAGGGTCTTCAATGAAGGACCACGGGAGTCACCCCAAAAGTTCATTCGGCTTAAGAACGGACATTAGAAGAGAAGCAGGCCGCGCATCAGGCGGTCCCGTGCTGGCTCCATGTCAGGTCTTTGCCAAGTCCTTGCCAAATCCTTGCCAAGTCCTTGCCAAGTTCTTAGCAGGCCTTGTTGGGAACAGCCAGCATGACGGGTCAGTGGTTCCAGCTGTGCTGTGTCCTGTTCTAAGCCGGAACTGCAGTGGGGGAAGGGATTCTTTCTTGTAGCAATCGGAAGGCAGAATGGAAAATGAGGGGCTTCAGACCGGCTCTTACAGCAAGGAGCAGCTGCTGGATTCTTGCAATTGCCTTCAGTGCGCACAGAAGCCCGCTGCTCTGCTGCTTGGTTTTTCGCCTTCAGTCAATTGCACACTACTGAAGCTGAGGCAGGCTGTTCAGCTTTGCTGCTTTTCAGCATCTCAGCTGCCCTTCTGCTCTGTGACAGCTCTCCAGGTTTCTTGCCTTCGCCAGGCTGCAACGTGCCCGCTACTACCCAGAGCTGGGGAGGAGTGGGCAGAGAGCACGGCCATCTGTCAGCAATTTGCATCTTGCCCAGGAAAATGCAGTGTTTTTGGCATGTGCAGCAAATCCAATTTCTTTGCAAGGTCGGGCTAAGTGAGCAGTTCTGGTACACTTTCTCATTGAGAACTGGAGCGGAAAAGCTTTTCGCTAGGATGTAGGCGACTAGAGAGGCAGAATACGCGGCTCCGGAGGTGGCCGAAGGGAAGTGCCGCTTGCCGGCGTCTTTCGGCAAAAGCGGCGCTCCGGAGCGCACCGCTGCCGCTCCAGTCATCTGTGCGCGAAGTAGCCGCTTCTTCGCCTCCGGCAGCCGGAGATCGCGGTAGCTTGTAAGAGGCGAAGAACGAAGCCGCCAAGAAGCCGGCTTGTGTGCGAAGCTCGCAGGCTGCTGCAGGACGGTGGCTGCCGCTCTCCTGCCTCTTGAATTCACTCTTGACATGGCAATGGAAGGTGTTCCAGGACAACCTTCCTGAGTTTTTATTTTAGTTTTCACGCATCCCTCCTTGGAAATTCTTGTTGCTCCCCAGAGTCTCCGAGATGCAGAAAACACGGTGGCAGCTGCTGAAAAGAAGGGCAACTGTGAGTTGGTCAAGAAGCAAGAACCTAGGCAGCTGCCTGTGCTTGGCAAGGAGCAGCTTCTGGATCCTTGCAATTGCCTTCTGTGCGCACAGAAGCCCGCTGCTCTGCTGCTTGCTTTTTCGCCTTCAGTCAATTGCACACTACTGAAGCTGAGGCAGGCTGTTCAGCTTTGCTGCTTTTCAGCATCTGAGTGCCCTGCTGCTCTGTGACAGCTCTCCAGGTTTCTTGCCTTCGCCAGGCTGCAACGTGCCCGCTACTACCCAGAGCTGGATAGGAGTGGGCAGAGAGCACGGCCATCTGCCAGCAGTTTGCAGCTTGCCCAGGAAAATGCAGTGTTTTTGGAATGTGCAGCAAATCCAATTTCTTTGCAAGGTCGGGCGAAGTGAGCAATTCTGGTACACTTTCTCCATGCGAACTGGAGCGGAAAAACTTTTCGCTAAGATGTAGGCGACTAGAGAGGCAGAATACGCGGCTCCGGAGCTGGCCGAAGGGAAGTGCCGCTTGCCGGCGTCTTTCGGCAAAAGCGGCGCTCCGGAGCGCACCGCTGCAGCTCCAGTCATCTGTGCGCGAAGTAGCCTCTTCTTCGCCTCCGGCAGCCGGAGATCGCGGTAGCTTGTAAGAGGCGAAGAACGAAGCCGCCAAGAAGCCGGCTTGTGTGCAAAGCTCGCAGGCTGCTGCAGGACGGTGGCTGCCGCTCTCCTGCCTCTTGAATTCACTCTTGACATGCCAATGGAAGGTGTTCCAGGACATCATTCCTGAGTTTTTATTTTAGTTTTCAAGCATCCCTCCTTGGAAATTCTTGCTGCTCCCCAGAGTCTCCGAGATGCAGAAAACACGGCGGCAGCTGCTGAAAAGAAGGGCAACTGTGAGTTGGTCAAGAAGCAAGAACATAGGCAGCTGCCTGTGCTTGGCAAGGAGCAGCTGCTGGATCCTTGCAATTGCCTTCAGTGCGCACAGAAGCCCGCTGCTCTGCTGCTTGGTTTTTCGCCTTCAGTCAATTGCACATTACTGAAGCTGAGGCAGGCTGTTCAGCTTTGCTGCTTTTCAGCATCTCAGCTGCCCTTCTGCTCTGTGACAGCTCTCGAGGTTTCTTGCCTTCGCCAGGCTGCAACGTGCCCGCTACTACCCAGAGCTGGGCAGGAGTGGGCAGAGAGCACGGCCATCTGCCAGCAGTTTGCAGCTTGCCCAGGAAAATGCAGTGTTTTTGGAATGTGCTGCAAATCCAATTTCTTTGCAAGGTCGGGCGAAGTGAGCAGTTCTAGTACACTTTCTCCTTGAGAACTAGAGCGGAAAAGGTTTTCGCTAAGATGTAGGCGACTAGAGAGGCAGAATACGCGGATCCGGAGCTGGCCGAAGGGAAGTGCCGCTTGCCGGCGTCTTTCGGCAAAAGCGGCGCTCCGGAGCGCACCGCTGCAGCTCCAGTCATCTGTGCGCGAAGTAGCCTCTTCTTCGCCTCCGGCAGCCGGAGATCGCGGTAGCTTGTAAGAGGCGAAGAACGAAGCCGCCAAGAAGCCGGCTTGTGTGCGAAGCTCGCAGACAGCTGCAGGACGGTGGCTGCTGCTCTCCTGCCTCTTGAATTCACGCTTAATATGGCAACGGAAGGTGTTCCGGGACAACCTTCCTGAGTTTTTATTTTAGTTTTCACGCATCCCTCCTTGGAAATTCTTGCTGCTCCCCAGAGTCTCCGAGATGCAGAGAACACGGTGGCAGCTGCTGAAAAGAAGGGCAACTGTGAGTTGGTCAAGAAGCAAGAACATAGGCAGCTGCCTGTGCTTGGCACGGAGCAGCTTCTGGATCCTTGCAATTGCCTTCAGTGCGCACAGAAGCCCACTGCTCTGCTGCTTGCTTTTTCGCCTTCAGTCAATTGTACACTACTGAAGCTGAGGCAGGCTGTTCAGCTTTGCTGCTTTTCAGCATCTCAGTGCCCTTCTGCTCTGTGACAGCTCTCCAGGTTTCTTGCCTTTGCCAGGCTGCAATGTGCCCGCTACTACCAAGAGCTGGGCAGGAGTGGGCAGAGAGCACGGCCATCTGCCAGCAGTTTGCAGCTTGCCCAGGAAAATTCACTGTCCTTGGAAAAGGGAAAGGAGTGTTCTTGGTGGAAGAAGCAAAGGGAAAACGTGGAACAGAGAAGATTTTGGGCTAAGGGGCAGACTTGAACAATAACTGACAGGACAGAGGGAGGGTACAATTCTCTTACAAAAGGGGGTGGAGAACTCATACAACTGCTGTTTCCCATGGCAACCCTAGACTGCCTTCCCCAACCCCTCCTCCTACATCTCCCCCGTTTTTATTTATTAAATAAGCACTTCCCAACGTTATAAGCAACATACGCCTAAACAAAAATAAAGCAGCCGAGATAATGAACATTATCAGAAAGATCCAAAAGAGTCCCCTGAGGATGATAGCAACCCACCCTGGGACACCCCATTGAGATAGCAGTTTATTCACAGGATCTACAGTCGAGGTCTCAGTCTTGAGGTCATCAACTTGCTCTCGGATCCGCTGGATATTAGCTTGGATGGATGGGCTCTTTGATGCCAGATTGAAGCAGCACATTCCTTCAAAGTCCTTACAGCCGTGGCCATGGGCGAGCAGTAAGAAGTCAATAGCAGCCCTATTTTGCAGTATGGCGTGCCGGGTGACTTCTTCGTCCGCTAGCAAGTCGGACAGGGCAGCGGACGTGGCGTTGGCCTGCTTACTGAGCCAACACTCGAGGTGAGAAAGCTCACCGAGGGCCTTTGCTGCGGCATACCACGGTAAAAATATGGATACCGTGACTCTCTTCGTCTTTCCCCAATTGTAAATTTTTGAATCACAATTTTTGTCGAATTGGTTATAGGATCTCTTTTTGCGAGCCAATTTATTTTCGTTTTTCCAATTTAAAATTTGGGTTTTGTTCGGTGTCAGTGTGGTAAGCTGCCCAAGGCTGCAGGGGCCTCCCTGGATTTGGGAGGGAATCCCTGCCCACACCCTGTGGCCGCAGATGAGAAAAACCCCCCTGGGGAGCACCCTGGGAACTGAGGAGGACCTAGATACCATGGTCGAGGTGTAATTGCACCAATTTGCTGCATGGTATCTCCCATCGTGGGGAGATACATCGTGTCTTTTTACTTCTTGGGTATCAGCGGGGTGGAGTTTAGCCATTTGATCCCAGTCTTTCTGGGAGGGCTGGTACCTAAACCTGACACAATATGTTGCCTGAGAGGAGCCCAATAGGTCCAATTCTTGGGGCTCCTGTGGTGCATGTGTCAGAATCCTCATCCACTCATCCCAGGTGTCCTCAGGATTAGGTTTTTTTCCTGCATATGGTTAGTCGTTTGGCGACAGGGGGACTCCTACCAGGCACGTGGATAATGGATTGTCCACACTTCCCATGGCCATACAGAAGTTGTCCTGCTTCAAGGACTTCGCCAGCGTGACCCATATGTTTTCTCTCAGCTGTGGGACTATCCAGCTCCTGACCGATGACAGCCAGATGATGGCGATCAGGAGCATCAGATGTTTCAGAGGTGTCCTCAAGGCGGCAGTCATCCTCAGCGTCTTGTGTTAAAAGAAAGCAGAACTTGAATGACAAATTTTCCTCAGTGGTCCCTCCCCAACCTCCCCCGTTTTTATTTACTAAATAAGCACTAAATAAAATTAGAGAAAAGGGGTAAGGATTGAGGGAAAGGGGAGGTTAGGGGAAAGGAAAGGGCACAGGGAGCGATGGGGTAATTGGGTACGTAGAGTTCAGCGAGGGAAAATATCTTCGGGTAATCATGACACGTGTGACGATATTGGGAGGAACGGTCTTTCTTCTCCTCCTCTTCCAGGCAGTGGAAACTCCGTCCATCGATGAAGTGTTCTCGGTGGTTTGCACCAAGGACACATTGTCTTGCTGAGCTGGCACCTCTCTGAAGGGCTTGACATATTTCCCCAGAATCCATCTTGGTCCTTTATCTGTAGAAACACAGGCATACCCTCTCCCCAGGTTATTAGAGGGAAAGGGCCCTGGATAGCTTTGGATTCTGGGTCCTTTATCAAGACTGGTGGCCTCTCGGCGAGTTGCGCTCTGGTGTTATTGTGAAAATGGCGGATAATAGGAGGGTCAGGCTCCCTTTCTGAGCAGTTTAAAAAATTCAGGACATACAGGGCCTTACATAACCTTTCGGCTGGGCTCACTGTAATGTCCGGGTTATGTTGTTGTTCAAGGAGCCTTTTAAGATTTCTATGGGCCCTCTTTATTATTGCCTGTCCTGTAGGATTGTGGGGAATTCCGGTGGTATGGGAAATTCCCCACTGTTGCGCAAACTCACCGAAGCGCTTTGACGCATAGCATGGGCCATTATCAGTTTTTATGTCAGATGGGACTCCCAACGTAGAGAATGCCATGAAAAGATGTTTAATGGCATCCCTGGTTTTTTCGCCTGCATGGACGGAGGCAAACACTGCGCCGGAAAACGTGTCAATAGAGACATATATGTATTTCATCCGACCAAACGGCTCGAAGTGTGTTACATCTGTCTGCCATATCTCTAGCGCTCCCAACCCTCGGGGATTTGTCCCCGTAATGAGGGAAGGAAGAGCAAAAGATTGGCAGCTTGGGCAGGTAGAAACAATGGCTCTTGCCTGTGCTATCGAGATCTTAAATTGTCGCACAAGAGCCGGGGCATTCTGATGGTAAAATGCATGGCTGAGCCGTGCTTGCCGGAGTATGTCTGGTAAGGTGGTTGAAGCGGTGAAGGGGTTGCAGATATTTGTGTTGACATGGCTAGGAGGTCCGCTTTCCAATTACCCTCAGTGATCTCTCCGGGTAAATCAGTGTGTGCCCTTACGTGCATGATATGATAAGGTTGCTCTCTATGGGAAAGTAGCCAAATGAGATCAGAGAGTAAACTGTATAAATTTTTGTTTGAAACTTCTTTGAGGAGGGCACCTTCGGCCCTTTCTGCTACCCCAGTGACATAGGCCGAATCAGTGACCACATTCAGGGGCTGTTGAAATTTTTTGAATGCTCTCACGACTGCGGCAGGTTCCGCCATCTGGGGGGAACCCTCAACCAGCTGGACGTCAGACTCCCACTTCTGACTGTCCGGGTCCTTCCAAGTGATCACCGATTTGTGGGATCTGCCCGACCCATCGGTGAACACCGTGAGAGCACCTGGAATTGGTGTTTTACTTTTAAACATTCTTGGGGCCAAATGCAATGTATCCTTAAACAATTTATGCTTAGGATAGTGAACCGAAATTTGTCCGGGGAAGCTGTCCAAAGCAATGAGCAAATTTTCATTAGTTTGGAACAACGAGTCCAATTGATCTAATCTAACAGGTAAGTAAATGCACTCAGGGTCACACCCTGCAAGGGTTTGGAGGCGGTGTCGTGCCTTCATTATTAAAGCGGCTAGCAATTCTGCAGGGGTCGTGATCGTCCTAGAGGGCTGGTGTGGTAGGAAGAGCCACTCTAAGATGACCAGGGGATCAGATGCTCTGTTATCCCACTGGAAGAGAAGTCCATGGAGGTGGGGGCACTTACCCAACACCGCAAAGTTCATGGGAAGGGTCCGGACCACGCGGTGTGCCTGGCGAGACTTCAGAGCAACAGCAACCCGTTGCAGGGCTTCCCGCGCGGCAGGTGTCAGTTCGCGCGGTGAGGCGAGGTCTCCGTCGCCTCAAAGCAGACAGAAGAGGGGTGACAGCTCCTCAGTCGTCAGTCCCAGGAGGGGGCGGATCCAGGTGATCGTTCCGCACAGCTGCTGAAGGTGTCGCAGAGTCCTGGGATCCTCATTGACGGTCAGTGTCTGTGGCGTCACTGTCCTTCCCGTGATGAGGAATCCGAGGTACCTCCATGGTGCTGAGAATTGGATCTTCTCTTCTGCTATCTGGAGCCCTGCAGCTTTGATAGCCTTAATAGTCTTGTCCAGTGTTGCCTTTAGGTATGTCGAGTCGGAAGCACAAACTAGCACATCATCCATGTCATGCAGGATGATGGCCTCAGGGAAAAGCCGACGCACAGGTGATAAAATCTGCGCTACAAAAGTCTGACAGAGCACAGGGGAATTTTTCATCCCCTGAGGCAGGGATGTCCAATGATATCTTTTAAAAGGTTCAGCCCTATTCAATGATGGTACAGAAAGGGCGAACCTGGGAGCATCCCTGGGGTAGAGCGGGATGTTAAAAAAGCAGTCTTTGATGTCTATCACTGCTTGCTGCCAGTCTCTGGGGAGCATAGAAGGTGACGGAAGGCCTGGTTGAATGGGACCCATATCTTCTATCACATCATTAACCCTTCGCAGGTCTTGGAGCAGGCGCCACCTGTCTGTGCCAGGTTTTCTAATTACAAAGACAGGGCTATTCCAAGGGCTGGTAGAAGGTGTTAAATGCCCAAGTTTCACCTGCTCCTCTACTCATTTATGAAGCGCACTCAATTTTTCTGATGGAAGGGGCCACTGATCCACCCAGACAAGTGTGTTGGTTTTCCAGGTCAGGGGTGGGGAAGTGCGCTCTGCAGTGGCCCACACTAAAAATCCCACAAAGGGCTAGGGATGTCAAGGCGGGCTCCCCATTGGCATAAAACATCCCTTCGTAATAATAGTATGTTTAAAGAGACAACAAAAGGTCTCACCGTTGCCAATTGTCCTTCCGGACCTTCCACGCACACAAGATGCCTACTCCTCAGAGAATGGACCGCTCCGCCCACACCGGAGATCCTGCCACAAGGGGGCACAAGCTCCCAATCACTGGGCCACCTCGCCTGGGGGATGATGGTCACGTCAGCTCCTGTGTCTGCCATGAGCCGCATCTGCACCAACTTTCCCTGGAAAGAAAGTTTGGCAACAATTAATGGTCTTTCTTTACATACATTTTGGGTGAAGAAAACATGTCTCTCTGTGTCTGGGTCATCGTGGGTGTCCAGTATGTAAAGCAAAGCAAAAGGATCTCCTTTCCTTAAAGTAAATGGCGGGTGGTTACAAATGACGGAGACGGTGATCTCCTCTCCTGGTGGAAAACACACTACCTCAGGTAAGATGGTGATTTCATTCGGCGTGTTGAAGGAGTCTTCTAAGATGAGCACGGTGGTGTCCCGACAGTCGTGGAGGGGGCCCAGGAACCCAGCAGGAACTCTCGTCAGGTCCTCATCCTGGAGAGAGATGGTGACGCTGCTGCGGAGGACCCAATGATTGCCCTGATTTAGGGTACCTGTCCGGCGGAAGAGGCGGAGTCTGTCCTCGTGGCTGTGCTGAACTGCTGGACTTGGCCACGCGGCCACTCGTCCTCCCTGATGGTCGGAAGGCTGGGATGCTGAGAAGGGCCACTTGCTGTCGTCACACGGCCCTTCCTCGCGCTCTGCAGCCAGTTTCCTGCTGGCTGGTACCCTTGTCGCTGTACATGAAACTGGTGATCTTGATAAAATGGGTTCCTAGGATATGGTCTTGGGGGGGGCAAGATAGGTTGCTGAATCTGTGGCCAGTGGGGACAGTTCACCTGGATGTGACCCAGCTGACCACAGTTAAAACAGCGTGTATTTTGTAAGTTTATCATGGCCTCTCCCACCCCTTTGCTGACAGCCAGGGCCACCGTGTGCTCCATTGACATTGCCTTTGTGCAAGCCTCCACCATCTGAGAGATGGTGGGCTCGGGGTCCTGAGGTAGTGCACGGAGAATCTTTTTTGTTTCCGAATTAGAATTAGAAATGGCCATCTTTCATAGAAGCTCTGCACGAGCTTCTACGTTGTCTATTTGTCTCTCAATGGCCTCTTTCAGTCTATCAACAAAAGTAATAAAAGTCTCCTCAGGCCCTTGCATGATAGAAGAAAAGTTTTAAAGGGGGGTCTTACCGTCTGGTATCTTCAGGAGTGCCTCCTTTCCCGCTCCTGCTGTGTCCTGAAGCAGCTCCTGTGCTAGTAGAATTTGGTCCTCCGGACTGCTGAACTCCCCTTCTCCAGCAAGGGCTTCCATTGCCTCATCCCCCTCTCCCACCACCTCTGCGAGATCATACTTGCGCAGGAGTGGTTTCAACAGTTTTTTCCAATGAATCTCCCAGAGGTCGCATTTGGTGGGAGAAAACAGTGCCTTAGCAATATACCTTAAATCATGGGGGACTAGCAAACGTCCAGCAAATGTTAAGTCCGGCACATTTTTAAAGAAAGGTGAGTTTCTGCCATAATCTTTGGCAGCCTTCCTTAACTCCTTCACCTCAGCGTATGGAATTTGCTCCCACTTTGGCTCCCTCCCCCGCCGGAGGATGACCGGTGCCGCAAAGCTGCCCAAGTCCCGTGCCAATTCCAAATCCCCATCCTTAATTGCCTCCTCTCTGATCTTTGCCCAACCCCCCCCCCCCCCCCCCCCGACTTGTTGGAATGCCGGGGGCTGCCACTCTCCTCATCCTCTTCCGAGGATGAAGCAGGCTGGGTTAGGGCACGGTGCCTCCCCCTGGCCGGTGGGTCCCGGAGACAGTGCGTCCGGCAGGCCAGGATGGCCTGCTTTCGGCCAGGCTTCTTCCTGGTTCCAGTAGCGTGGGAGCTGGCAGTGGCAGGAGAGGAGGAGGCGTGTCCCAACCCACCCACCGAGGCGTGACTTTCTGGTGGGGGGCTCCCACCCACAGGGGCTGGGCCCACTTGGCGGCTGGTCCCAGCCACAGGGGGCCCACCCAGGGGTGTGGTCAGAGGGAAGGAGGGGACAGGTCCCGACACAGGGGCGGCACTCGAAGGAGAGGGGGGGAGGAGGCGGGGGCGAGACGGCAGGAATTTTCTGGCGTGAAGGAGAAGGAGGGGCACCATCTTGGGGCTGGTCTTTTTTCACCATGAGGCAGGCGCCATTTTATCCTATTTGTTCAGTTAAGTCCTCTAAAGAGCAACAGGGTTTCAAACTAGGATTAGGGTCTCTGGTATAGAGGGAACAGGAATGACGTGTGTTGGGGTGGCCAGTCCCAACACACAAATGGGACAGGGAGGATCGGGAAGCAGCAGAGAGACGGCAGCAGCTCTGTGCCGATGTATGGCAGGATCTGTCTCCCGATCCGCCCTTAGGGGAAGAGGGAATAGGATTGGGGGGGGAGGAACACGAGGTAGGTGAAGTGGGGACCCAACTCTCTCTCTTCTTTTTTAACAAATTAAGAATGGAATGAAAAAGCGGAAAAAAACGACCGACTGAAATCCTCCCCTGAACTTGTAAATCGTAAATCTTTCTCCCAACTCTTCCCCAGAAATCAGGCACCAAAGCATCTTCCCGTGTAGTAGCAGGAAAATTTTCAAAAATAAATTTAACAAAAGGCTTTAAATCTCTCTTATTAAAAGAAATGTTCCCTAAAACAAGGTGGGACTTAATTTGGATATAAAACTCCCGTTGAGCTGGAGACAGGTGGTTACCCATTATATCAGGTCTCACAGCTAAATCACCGTCTTTGGAAAGGAAAAAAAACAAAAAAACAAAAAAAAGGAGGTGAAGCCTAGTCAGGCGTAAGAAAAAGTGAGATAAGCACACCTCTGAAGGACTCAGGCATAAAACGGGGACATGGAAGAGGGGTCTGCTGGAACTTGTGCTGGTCCGAGGGCGTTGCCGCTGCCACCCAGCTCGAAAGACTGTCGGTTACCAGCAGAACCCAGGAGACAGAAGCCTTCCGAAATGAAAGGGCGACTGTCCCTGGAACTGGTCCCGAACGCCGCTTGCAATCCTGGAGAAGGCTGGTCACAGAGCAGGCAATCTCCAGGAGACCGTCAAGGACTGGACCCGCTGGTGTCTGTCCCTGTTCGGGCAGCCAGTTGCCGAGCCGTGGGGGCTTTTAGCCTCTCGGCACGAAGCTCGGATAGCTGGTACATCTGAGGGTCCACCAGAAGAACGGGAGGGACACTCGGGCTGCTGAAATCCTGCTCGTTTATTGAAGGGTCGCAGAAGGGGCAAACAGGGAGACAACGAAGCAGAAGGGAGGCAGATTCTGAGAGCCCCGAAGGGCGGGGTGAGGATTTTTTTACTGTGTAGGGGTAGGAGGGTTTAGCATTCGAGGGTACAATCGGGAGAAGGCTAAAGGGAAAGGAAATATAACATTAACCAGTGGGGAAAAGGGAAAGGAGTGTTCTTGGTGGAAGAACCAAAGGGAAAACGTGGAACAGAGAAGATTCTAGGCTAAGGGGCAGACTTGAACAATAACTGACAGGACAGGGGGAGGGTACAATTCTCTTACAAAAGGGGGTGGAGAACTCATACAACTGCAGTTTCCCATGGCAACCCTGGACTGCCTTCCCCAACCTCTCCTCCTACAGTAGGCGACTAGAGAGGCAGAATACGCAGCTCCGGAGGTGGCCGAAGGGAAGTGCCGCTTGCCGGCGTCTTTCGGCAAAAGCGACGCTCCGGAGCACACCGCTGCCAGTCCAGTCATCTGTGCGCGAAGTAGCCGCTTCTTCGCCTCCGGCAGCCGGAGATCGCGGCAGCTTGCAAGAGGCGAAGAACGAAGCCGTGAAGAAGCCAGCTTGTGTGCGAAGCTCGCAGGCTGCTGCAGGACGGTGGCTGCCCCTCTCCTGCCTCTTGAATTCACTCCTGGCATGCCAATGGAAGGTGTTCCAGGACAATTTTCCTGGGTTTTGACATAGTCGTCATGCATCCCACCTTGGAAATTCTTGTTGCTCCCCAGAGGCTCCGAGATGCAGGGAACATGGTGGCAGCTGCTGAAAAGAAGGGCAACTGTGAGTTGGTCAAGAAGCAAGAACCTAGGCAGCTGCCTGTGCTTGGCAAGGAGCAGCTGCTGGATTCTTGCAATTGCCTTCAGTGCGCACAGAAGTCCGCTGCTCTGCCGCTTGGTTTTTCGCCTTCAGTCAATTGCACACTAAGTAAATACGTTAGAAAATTTGTTACCCTATAAGCTGCCATGTAAATATGTTAGGAAGTTTGTTAGTCTATAGGTACCCATGTAAATATGTTTGGAAGTTTGTTAGTCTATAAGCACCCATGTAAACATGTTCTGTAGATTGTTACTCTATAGGCTGCCATGTAAACATGTTCTGTAGACTGTTGTTTTTATAAGGATTGTCCAAATAAAACATCTTCTGTAAATCCTAGCTTTTGCCTATCTTTGGGAAAAAAATACTGTTTCTTTTTAAAATCTCAGTTCTCTTTGCAATGCCTTTGGGCCCAGGCGGCGTTTGCACCCTTGGGCTTTCCACTTGTTCTGGGTTGCCGGGGCTGGAGGTCCCTGGCGGGGCTGGCACGGCCACTCCGGGGCTGGGGCTCCCTGTGCACAGGGGGTCCCACTGACACCACTCCTGGCACTGGGCACTGCTGCTCTTCCTGGGCTGGGCCAGAGCAGTGTCCCCAGGAGCAGAGCTGTCAGCAGCAGAGAGGGGGCTCTGACAGCAGTGGCTCCTGCAGCAATGGCCCAAAGCAGGCAGGAAGCCTTCAGCCACCCTTGCTGCTGGAGCCACGGGGACTCCTGGACCGGGAGGTGGCATCGGGCCACAGGCATGCCAAATCCACCTTCATGCTCTGAAGGCCATGGCAGCCTTGGGAACTGCGGGACCCGGATCTGGGCTGCTGCAGGGGCTGATGTTTAAGGCTTGGAGCCTCCAAAGGCTCCGGGCTTCGCTTGCCAGCCCGCCTTGCACTGCCCTGCGCCCGCACTGATCAAGAGACAAAAGCCAAGCCAGGGCATCCTCACGCTGCCCCCATTCCTGCTGCTGGCAGCGGCCACTGGCCCCTGTCCCCCACTCGACTGACAGCTGGAGGGGCAGGGCAGGCTGTGCTGGGCAGGGGGACGGGGGGCTTTAGGCCTGTGGCTGCTGCTGCTGGGGGCCATGGGCCCACGTCTACCTTTTCCCTCTCTTCCCTCCTGTCTCTTTCCCCATTTTCTCTCTCTGGGAGCTTGGCTTCTCTCTCTCCTGTCTGCAGGGTCAGCCGCATGTGGGACCCTGCAGGAACTGCCTGAACTACAGGGAAGTGGGAGGAGGACTCTTTCTCAGGAACTGTAGTCACAGGACAAGGGGGAATGGGATCAAACTGCAAGAGCCGAAAAAGATTTGATGATGGGAAGAAGTTCTTTCCTGGGAGGGTGGTTGTCCCTGACACAGGGAGCAGTGCAGAGAGGCTGTGGATGCCCCATCGCCAGGAACATCCAAGGCCAGCTTGGACAGGGTCCAGAGCAACCTGGTGTGGTGGGAAGTTGCTCAGGTTGAAAGCAGATGATCCTTAGGGGCCCTTGCAAGCCAAAGCATTCAAGGATTTGATCATTCCATGATCCCCATCTCTCCGTCTGGAGTGGCCCTGAAACTTCTGTGACATCACAGCTCCCAGCGTGTTGCAGGAGGAAGGTCCAGGTCCTGGAAACGAGCACAGCAGACGCTTCACCTGCTGCCAGCGGCCAGTTCTCCCTCGCCCTTCGCTCTGCCCGTCAGTGCCGAGCTGTTGCTTCTGCCTGGGCTTTTCCTGACGCCTGCTCTGAAGCCAATCCCGGCAGGATGGGCACTGCTGCCCCAGTGGAGGTACAGTGCCATTCCAGGGAGGGGGGCACCCTGCTTGGGCAGGCTGCAGCCATGTGGGAATGGATGGGGTGGGACAGCAAGCCCAGCGTGAGATTGTGCTGCCTCTTGCAGACGGTCAGAGACACCCTGGAGGAGATGGAAGTGGACATGGTGGTGCATGGAGAAGAAATGATGGAGGTGGACACAGAAGACACTGCCGAGGACATGGAGGTGGACGTGGAGGACGACATCGAGGAAATGGAGGTTGATGAGAAGGATGAGGAGGAGCCCATGGTCCTCGGATGAAGATGGAGCCCCACGAGCAGGAGAAGCAGATGCTTCCCACGCCCAGCCCACCTGAGCCACTGCTGGCAGCAGAGTCCAGCGCTGCTGCATCCTTTCCTCCAGGACTGAGGGAGATGATGGACACTGATATGACCCCTTTGTAATTACGTTCTATGTTTAGAGGTTTTCTGTAAATATGTTTTAAAGTTTGTTACCCGATAGGCTCCCATGTAAATATGTTAGCAAGTTTGTTAGACTATAGGTACCCATGTAAATACGTTAGGAAGTTTGTTAGATTATAGGTACCCATGTAAATATGTTAG
Organism: Vidua chalybeata; assembly: GCF_026979565.1. Lineage (NCBI taxonomy): Eukaryota > Metazoa > Chordata > Aves > Passeriformes > Viduidae > Vidua > Vidua chalybeata. Next base: position 7,539,288 of record NC_071552.1, on the reverse strand, counting down.
CAAGTTTGTTAGTCTATAGGTACCCATGTAAATATGTTTGGAAGTTTGTTAGTCTATAAGCACCCATGTAAACATGTTCTGTAGACTGTTGTTTTTATAAGGATTGTCCAAATAAAACATCTTCTGTAAATCCTAGCTTTTGCCTATCTTTGGGAAAAAAATACTGTTTCTTTTTAAAATCTCAGTTCTCTTTGCAATGCCTTTGGGCCCAGGCGGCGTTTGCACCCTTGGGCTTTCCACTTGTTCTGGGTTGCCGGGGCTGGAGGTCCCTGGTGGGGCTGGCACGGCCACCCCGGGGCTGGGGCTCCCTGTGCACAGGGGGTCCCACCGACACCACTGCTGGCACTGGGCACTGCTGCTCTTCCTGGGCTGGGCCAGAGCAGTGTCCCCAGGAGCAGAGCTGTCAGCAGCAGAGAGGGGGCTCTGACAGCAGTGGCCCCTGCAGCAATGGCCCAAAGCAGGCAGGAAGCCTTCAGCCACCCTTGCTGCTGGAGCCACGGGGACTCCTGGACCGGGAGGCGGCATCGGGCCACAGGCATGCCAAATCCACCTTCATGCTCTGAAGGCCATGGCAGCCTTGGGAACTGCGGGACCCGGATCTGGGCTGCTGCAGGGGCTGATGTTTAAGGCTTGGAGCCTCCAAAGGCTCCGGGCTTCCCTTGCCAGCCCGCCTTGCACTGCCCTGTGCCCGCACTGATCAAGAGACAAAAGCCAAGCCAGGGCATCCTCACGCTGCCCCCATTCCTGCTGCTGGCAGCGGCCACTGGCCCCTGTCCCCCACTCGACTGACAGCTGGAGGGGCAGGGCAGGCTGTGCTGGGCAGGGGGCGGGGGGCTTTGGGCCTGTGGGTGCTGCTGCTGCTGGGGGCCATGGGCCCACGTCTACCTTTTCCCTCTCTTCCCTCCTGTCACTTTCCCCATTTTCTCTCTCTGGGAGCTTGGCTTCTCTCTCTCCTGTCTGCAGGGTCAGCCGCACGTGGGACCCTGCAGGAACTGCCTGAACTACAGGGAAGTGGGAGGAGGACTCTTTCTCAGGAACTGTAGTCACAGGACAAGGGGGAATGGGATCAAACTGCAAGAGCCGAAAAAGATTTGATGATGGGAAGAAGTTCTTTCCTGGGAGGGTGGTTGTCCCTGACACAGGGAGCAGTGCAGAGAGGCTGTGGATGCCCCATCGCCAGGAACATCCAAGGCCAGCTTGGACAGGGTCCAGAGCAACCTGGTGTGGTGGGAAGTTGCTCAGGTTGAAAGCAGATGATCCTTAGGGGCCCTTGCAAGCCAAAGCATTCAAGGATTTGATCATTCCATGATCCCCATCTCTCCGTCTGGAGTGGCCCTGAAACTTCTGTGACATCACAGCTCCCAGCGTGTTGCAGGAGGAAGGTCCAGGTCCTGGAAACGAGCACAGCAGACACTTCACCTGCTGCCAGCGGCCAGTTCTCCCTCGCCCTTCGCTCTGCCCGTCAGTGCCGAGCTGTTGCTTCTGCCTGGGCTTTTCCTGACGCCTGCTCTGAAGCCAATCCCGGCAGGATGGGCACTGCTGCCCCAGTGGAGGTACAGTGCCATTCCAGGGAGGGGGGCACCCTGCTTGGGCAGGCTGCAGCCATGTGGGAATGGATGGGTGGGACAGCAAGCCCAGCGTGAGATTGTGCTGCCTCTTGCAGACGGTCAGAGACACCCTGGAGGAGATGGAAGTGGACATGGTGGTGCATGGAGAAGAAATGATGGAGGTGGACACAGAAGACACTGCCGAGGACATGGAGGTGGACGTGGAGGACGACATCGAGGAAATGGAGGTTGATGAGAAGGATGAGGAGGAGCCCATGGTCCTCGGATGAAGATGGAGCCCCACGAGCAAGAGAAGCAGATGCTTCCCACGCCCAGCCCACCTGAGCCACTGCTGGCAGCAGAGTCCAGCGCTGCTGCATCCTTTCCTCCAGGACTGAGGGAGATGATGGACACTGATATGACCCCTTTGTAATTACGTTCTATGTTTAGAGGTTTTCTGTAAATATGTTTTAAAGTTTGTTACCCTATAGGCTCCCATGTAAATATGTTAGCAAGTTTGTTAGACTATAGGTACCCATGTAAATACGTTAGGAAGTTTGTTAGATTATAGGTACCCATGTAAATATGTTAGCAAGTTTGTTAGTCTATAGGTACCCATGTAAATATGTTTGGAAGTTTGTTAGTCTATAAGCACCCATGTAAACATGTTCTGTAGACTGTTGTTTTTATAAGGATTGTCCAAATAAAACATCTTCTGTAAATCCTAGCTTTTGCCTATCTTTGGGAAAAAAATACTGTTTCTTTTTAAATCTCAGTTCTCTTTGCAATGCCTTTGGGCCCAGGCGGCGTTTGCACCCTTGTGCTTTCCACTTGTTCTGGGTTGCCGGGGCTGGAGGTCCCTGGCGGGGCTGGCACGGCCACCCCGGGGCTGGGGGTCCCTGTGCACAGGGGGTCCCACCGACACCACTGCTGGCACTGGGCACTGCTGCTCTTCCTGGGCTGGGCCAGAGCAGTGTCCCCAGGAGCAGAGCTGTCAGCAGCAGAGAGGGGGCTCTGACAGCAGTGGCCCCTGCAGCAATGGCCCAAAGCAGGCAGGAAGCCTTCAGCCACCCTTGCTGCTGGAGCCACGGGGACTCCTGGACCGGGAAGCGGCATCGGGCCACAGGCATGCCAAATCCACCTTCATGCTCTGAAGGCCATGGCAGCCTTGGGAACTGCGGGACCCGGATCTGGGCTGCTGCAGGGGCTGATGTTTAAGGCTTGGAGCCTCCAAAGGCTCCGGGCTTCGCTTGCCAGCCCGCCTTGCACTGCCCTGTGCCCGCACTGATCAAGAGACAAAAGCCAAGCCAGGGCATCCTCACGCTGCCCCCATTCCTGCTGCTGGCAGCGGCCACTGGCCCCTGTCCCCCACTCGGCTGACAGCTGGAGGGGCAGGGCAGGCTGTGCTGGGCAGGGGGCGGGGGGCTTTGGGCCTGTGGGTGCTGCTGCTGGGGGCCATGGGCCCACGTCTACCTTTTCCCTCTCTTCCCTCCTGTCACTTTCCCCATTTTCTCTCTCTGGGAGCTTGGCTTCTCTCTCTCCTGTCTGCAGGGTCAGCCGCACGTGGGACCCTGCAGGAACTGCCTGAACTACAGGGAAGTGGGAGGAGGACTCTTTCTCAGGAACTGTAGTCACAGGACAAGGGGGAATGGGATCAAACTGCAAGAGCTGAAATAGATTTGATGATGGGAAGAAGTTCTTTCCTGGGAGGGTGGTTGTCCCTGACACAGGGAGCAGTGCAGAGAGGCTGTGGATGCCCCATCGCCAGGAACATCCAAGGCCAGCTTGGACAGGGTCCAGAGCAACCTGGTGTGGTGGGAAGTTGCTCAGGTTGAAAGCAGATGATCCTTAGGGGCCCTTGCAAGCCAAAGCATTCAAGGATTTGATCATTCCATGATCCCCATCTCTCCGTCTGGAGTGGCCCTGAAACTTCTGTGACATCACAGCTCCCAGCGTGTTGCAGGAGGAAGGTCCAGGTCCTGGAAACGAGCACAGCAGACACTTCACCTGCTGCCAGCGGCCAGTTCTCCCTCGCCCTTCGCTCTGCCCGTCAGTGCCGAGCTGTTGCTGCTGCCTGGGCTTTTCCTGACGCCTGCTCTGAAGCCAATCCCGGCAGGATGGGCACTGCTGCCCCAGTGGAGGTACAGTGCCATTCCAGGGAGGGGGGCACCCTGCTTGGGCAGGCTGCAGCCATGTGGGAATGGATGGGGTGGGACAGCAAGCCCAGCGTGAGATTGTGCTGCCTCTTGCAGACGGTCAGAGACACCCTGGAGGAGATGGAAGTGGACATGGTGGTGCATGGAGAAGAAATGATGGAGGTGGACACAGAAGACACTGCCGAGGACATGGAGGTGGACGTGGAGGACGACATCGAGGAAATGGAGGTTGATGAGAAGGATGAGGAGGAGCCCATGGTCCTCGGATGAAGATGGAGCCCCACGAGCAAGAGAAGCAGATGCTTCCCACGCCCAGCCCACCTGAGCCACTGCTGGCAGCAGAGTCCAGCGCTGCTGCATCCTTTCCTCCAGGACTGAGGGAGATGATGGACACTGATATGACCCCTTTGTAATTACGTTCTATGTTTAGAGGTTTTCTGTAAATATGTTTTAAAGTTTGTTACCCTATAGGCTCCCATGTAAATATGTTAGCAAGTTTGTTAGACTATAGGTACCCATGTAAATACGTTAGGAAGTTTGTTAGATTATAGGTACCCATGTAAATATGTTAGCAAGTTTGTTAGTCTATAGGTACCCATGTAAATATGTTTGGAAGTTTGTTAGTCTATAAGCACCCATGTAAACATGTTCTGTAGACTGTTGTTTTTATAAGGATTGTCCAAATAAAACATCTTCTGTAAATCCTAGCTTTTGCCTATCTTTGGGAAAAAAATACTGTTTCTTTTTAAAATCTCAGTTCTCTTTGCAATGCCTTTGGGCCCAGGCGGCGTTTGCACCCTTGTGCTTTCCACTTGTTCTGGGTTGCCGGGGCTGGAGGTCCCTGGCGGGGCTGGCACGGCCACCCCGGGGCTGGGGGTCCCTGTGCACAGGGGGTCCCACCGACACCACTGCTGGCACTGGGCACTGCTGCTCTTCCTGGGCTGGGCCAGAGCAGTGTCCCCAGGAGCAGAGCTGTCAGCAGCAGAGAGGGGGCTCTGACAGCAGTGGCCCCTGCAGCAATGGCCCAAAGCAGGCAGGAAGCCTTCAGCCACCCTTGCTGCTGGAGCCACGGGGACTCCTGGACCGGGAAGCGGCATCGGGCCACAGGCATGCCAAATCCACCTTCATGCTCTGAAGGCCATGGCAGCCTTGGGAACTGCGGGACCCGGATCTGGGCTGCTGCAGGGGCTGATGTTTAAGGCTTGGAGCCTCCAAAGGCTCCGGGCTTCGCTTGCCAGCCCGCCTTGCACTGCCCTGTGCCCGCACTGATCAAGAGACAAAAGCCAAGCCAGGGCATCCTCACGCTGCCCCCATTCCTGCTGCTGGCAGCGGCCACTGGCCCCTGTCCCCCACTCGGCTGACAGCTGGAGGGGCAGGGCAGGCTGTGCTGGGCAGGGGGTGGGGGGCTTTGGGCCTGTGGGTGCTGCTGCTGGGGGCCATGGGCCCACGTCTACCTTTTCCCTCTCTTCCCTCCTGTCACTTTCCCCATTTTCTCTCTCTGGGAGCTTGGCTTCTCTCTCTCCTGTCTGCAGGGTCAGCCGCACGTGGGACCCTGCAGGAACTGCCTGAACTACAGGGAAGTGGGAGGAGGACTCTTTCTCAGGAACTGTAGTCACAGGACAAGGGGGAATGGGATCAAACTGCAAGAGCTGAAATAGATTTGATGATGGGAAGAAGTTCTTTCCTGGGAGGGTGGTTGTCCCTGACACAGGGAGCAGTGCAGAGAGGCTGTGGATGCCCCATCGCCAGGAACATCCAAGGCCAGCTTGGACAGGGTCCAGAGCAACCTGGTGTGGTGGGAAGTTGCTCAGGTTGAAAGCAGATGATCCTTAGGGGCCCTTGCAAGCCAAAGCATTCAAGGATTTGATCATTCCATGATCCCCATCTCTCCGTCTGGAGTGGCCCTGAAACTTCTGTGACATCACAGCTCCCAGCGTGTTGCAGGAGGAAGGTCCAGGTCCTGGAAACGAGCACAGCAGACACTTCACCTGCTGCCAGCGGCCAGTTCTCCCTCGCCCTTCGCTCTGCCCGTCAGTGCCGAGCTGTTGCTGCTGCCTGGGCTTTTCCTGACGCCTGCTCTGAAGCCAATCCCGGCAGGATGGGCACTGCTGCCCCAGTGGAGGTACAGTGCCATTCCAGGGAGGGGGGCACCCTGCTTGGGCAGGCTGCAGCCATGTGGGAATGGATGGGGTGGGACAGCAAGCCCAGCGTGAGATTGTGCTGCCTCTTGCAGACGGTCAGAGACACCCTGGAGGAGATGGAAGTGGACATGGTGGTGCATGGAGAAGAAATGATGGAGGTGGACACAGAAGACACTGCCGAGGACATGGAGGTGGACGTGGAGGACGACATCGAGGAAATGGAGGTTGATGAGAAGGATGAGGAGGAGCCCATGGTCCTCGGATGAAGATGGAGCCCCACGAGCAAGAGAAGCAGATGCTTCCCACGCCCAGCCCACCTGAGCCACTGCTGGCAGCAGAGTCCAGCGCTGCTGCATCCTTTCCTCCAGGACTGAGGGAGATGATGGACACTGATATGACCCCTTTGTAATTACGTTCTATGTTTAGAGGTTTTCTGTAAATATGTTTTAAAGTTTGTTACCCGATAGGCTCCCATGTAAATATGTTAGCAAGTTTGTTAGACTATAGGTACCCATGTAAATACGTTAGGAAGTTTGTTAGATTATAGGTACCCATGTAAATATGTTAGCAAGTTTGTTAGTCTATAGGTACCCATGTAAATATGTTTGGAAGTTTGTTAGTCTATAAGCACCCATGTAAACATGTTCTGTAGATTGTTACTCTATAGGCTGCCATGTAAACATGTTCTGTAGACTGTTGTTTTTATAAGGATTGTCCAAATAAAACATCTTCTGTAAATCCTAGCTTTTGCCTATCTTTGGGAAAAAAATACTGTTTCTTTTTAAAATCTCAGTTCTCTTTGCAATGCCTTTGGGCCCAGGCGGCGTTTGCACCCTTGGGCTTTCCACTTGTTCTGGGTTGCCGGGGCTGGAGGTCCCTGGCGGGGCTGGCATGGCCACGCCGGGGCTGGGGCTCCCTGTGCACAGGGGGTCCCACCGACACCACTGCTGGCACTGGGCACTGCTGCTCTTCCTGGGCTGGGCCAGAGCAGTGTCCCCAGGAGCAGAGCTGTCAGCAGCAGAGAGGGGGCTCTAACAGCAGTGGCCCCTGCAGCAATGGCCCAAAGCAGGCAGGAAGCCTTCAGCCACCCTTGCTGCTGGAGCCACGGGGACTCCTGGACCGGGAGGCGGCATCGGGCCACAGGCATGCCAAATCCACCTTCATGCTCTGAAGGCCATGGCAGCCTTGGGAACTGCGGGACCCGGATCTGGGCTGCTGCAGGGGCTGATGTTTAAGGCTTGGAGCCTCCAAAGGCTCCGGGCTTCCCTTGCCAGCCCGCCTTGCACTGCCCTGCGCCCGCACTGATCAAGAGACAAAAGCCAAGCCAGGGCATCCTCACGCTGCCCCCATTCCTGCTGCTGGCAGCGGCCACTGGCCCCTGTCCCCCACTCGACTGACAGCTGGAGGGGCAGGGCAGGCTGTGCTGGGCAGGGGGACGGGGGGCTTTAGGCCTGTGGCTGCTGCTGCTGGGGGCCATGGGCCCACGTCTACCTTTTCCCTCTCTTCCCTCCTGTCACTTTCCCCATTTTCTCTCTCTGGGAGCTTGGCTTCTCTCTCTCCTGTCTGCAGGGTCAGCCGCACGTGGGACCCTGCAGGAACTGCCTGAACTACAGGGAAGTGGGAGGAGGACTCTTTCTCAGGAACTGTAGTCACAGGACAAGGGGGAATGGGATCAAACTGCAAGAGCTGAAATAGATTTGATGATGGGAAGAAGTTCTTTCCTGGGAGGGTGGTTGTCCCTGACACAGGGAGCAGTGCAGAGAGGCTGTGGATGCCCCATCGCCAGGAACATCCAAGGCCAGCTTGGACAGGGTCCAGAGCAACCTGGTGTGGTGGGAAGTTGCTCAGGTTGAAAGCAGATGATCCTTAGGGGCCCTTGCAAGCCAAAGCATTCAAGGATTTGATCATTCCATGATCCCCATCTCTCCGTCTGGAGTGGCCCTGAAACTTCTGTGACATCACAGCTCCCAGCGTGTTGCAGGAGGAAGGTCCAGGTCCTGGAAACGAGCACAGCAGACACTTCACCTGCTGCCAGCGGCCAGTTCTCCCTCGCCCTTCGCTCTGCCCGTCAGTGCCGAGCTGTTGCTGCTGCCTGGGCTTTTCCTGACGCCTGCTCTGAAGCCAATCCCGGCAGGATGGGCACTGCTGCCCCAGTGGAGGTACAGTGCCATTCCAGGGAGGGGGGCACCCTGCTTGGGCAGGCTGCAGCCATGTGGGAATGGATGGGGTGGGACAGCAAGCCCAGCGTGAGATTGTGCTGCCTCTTGCAGACGGTCAGAGACACCCTGGAGGAGATGGAAGTGGACATGGTGGTGCATGGAGAAGAAATGATGGAGGTGGACACAGAAGACACTGCCGAGGACATGGAGGTGGACGTGGAGGACGACATCGAGGAAATGGAGGTTGATGAGAAGGATGAGGAGGAGCCCATGGTCCTCGGATGAAGATGGAGCCCCACGAGCAAGAGAAGCAGATGCTTCCCACGCCCAGCCCACCTGAGCCACTGCTGGCAGCAGAGTCCAGCGCTGCTGCATCCTTTCCTCCAGGACTGAGGGAGATGATGGACACTGATATGACCCCTTTGTAATTACGTTCTATGTTTAGAGGTTTTCTGTAAATATGTTTTAAAGTTTGTTACCCGATAGGCTCCCATGTAAATATGTTAGCAAGTTTGTTAGACTATAGGTACCCATGTAAATATGTTAGGAAGTTTGTTAGATTATAGGTACCCATGTAAATATGTTAGCAAGTTTGTTAGTCTATAGGTACCCATGTAAATATGTTTGGAAGTTTGTTAGTCTATAAGCACCCATGTAAACATGTTCTGTAGATTGTTACTCTATAGGCTGCCATGTAAACATGTTCTGTAGACTGTTGTTTTTATAAGGATTGTCCAAATAAAACATCTTCTGTAAATCCTAGCTTTTGCCTATCTTTGGGAAAAAAATACTGTTTCTTTTTAAAATCTCAGTTCTCTTTGCAATGCCTTTGGGCCCAGGCGGCGTTTGCACCCTTGGGCTTTCCACTTGTTCTGGGTTGCCGGGGCTGGAGGTCCCTGGCGGGGCTGGCACGGCCACCCCGGGGCTGGGGCTCCCTGTGCACAGGGGGTCCCACCGACACCACTGCTGGCACTGGGCACTGCTGCTCTTCCTGGGCTGGGCCAGAGCAGTGTCCCCAGGAGCAGAGCTGTCAGCAGCAGAGAGGGGGCTCTAACAGCAGTGGCCCCTGCAGCAATGGCCCAAAGCAGGCAGGAAGCCTTCAGCCACCCTTGCTGCTGGAGCCACGGGGACTCCTGGACCGGGAGGCGGCATCGGGCCACAGGCATGCCAAATCCACCTTCATGCTCTGAAGGCCATGGCAGCCTTGGGAACTGCGGGACCCGGATCTGGGCTGCTGCAGGGGCTGATGTTTAAGGCTTGGAGCCTCCAAAGGCTCCGGGCTTCGCTTGCCAGCCCGCCTTGCACTGCCCTGTGCCCGCACTGATCAAGAGACAAAAGCCAAGCCAGGGCATCCTCACGCTGCCCCCATTCCTGCTGCTGGCAGCGGCCACTGGCCCCTGTCCCCCACTCGGCTGACAGCTGGAGGGGCAGGGCAGGCTGTGCTGGGCAGGGGGTGGGGGGCTTTGGGCCTGTGGGTGCTGCTGTTGCTGGGGGCCATGGGCCCACGTCTACCTTTTCCCTCTCTTCCCTCCTGTCACTTTCCCCATTTTCTCTCTCTGGGAGCTTGGCTTCTCTCTCTCCTGTCTGCAGGGTCAGCCGCACGTGGGACCCTGCAGGAACTGCCTGAACTACAGGGAAGTGGGAGGAGGACTCTTTCTCAGGAACTGTAGTCACAGGACAAGGGGGAATGGGATCAAACTGCAAGAGCTGAAATAGATTTGATGATGGGAAGAAGTTCTTTCCTGGGAGGGTGGTTGTCCCTGACACAGGGAGCAGTGCAGAGAGGCTGTGGATGCCCCATCGCCAGGAACATCCAAGGCCAGCTTGGACAGGGTCCAGAGCAACCTGGTGTGGTGGGAAGTTGCTCAGGTTGAAAGCAGATGATCCTTAGGGGCCCTTGCAAGCCAAAGCATTCAAGGATTTGATCATTCCATGATCCCCATCTCTCCGTCTGGAGTGGCCCTGAAACTTCTGTGACATCACAGCTCCCAGCGTGTTGCAGGAGGAAGGTCCAGGTCCTGGAAACGAGCACAGCAGACACTTCACCTGCTGCCAGCGGCCAGTTCTCCCTCGCCCTTCGCTCTGCCCGTCAGTGCCGAGCTGTTGCTGCTGCCTGGGCTTTTCCTGACGCCTGCTCTGAAGCCAATCCCGGCAGGATGGGCACTGCTGCCCCAGTGGAGGTACAGTGCCATTCCAGGGAGGGGGGCACCCTGCTTGGGCAGGCTGCAGCCATGTGGGAATGGATGGGGTGGGACAGCAAGCCCAGCGTGAGATTGTGCTGCCTCTTGCAGACGGTCAGAGACACCCTGGAGGAGATGGAAGTGGACATGGTGGTGCATGGAGAAGAAATGATGGAGGTGGACACAGAAGACACTGCCGAGGACATGGAGGTGGACGTGGAGGACGACATCGAGGAAATGGAGGTTGATGAGAAGGATGAGGAGGAGCCCATGGTCCTCGGATGAAGATGGAGCCCCACGAGCAAGAGAAGCAGATGCTTCCCACGCCCAGCCCACCTGAGCCACTGCTGGCAGCAGAGTCCAGCGCTGCTGCATCCTTTCCTCCAGGACTGAGGGAGATGATGGACACTGATATGACCCCTTTGTAATTACGTTCTATGTTTAGAGGTTTTCTGTAAATATGTTTTAAAGTTTGTTACCCTATAGGCTCCCATGTAAATATGTTAGCAAGTTTGTTAGACTATAGGTACCCATGTAAATACGTTAGGAAGTTTGTTAGATTATAGGTACCCATGTAAATATGTTAGCAAGTTTGTTAGTCTATAGGTACCCATGTAAATATGTTTGGAAGTTTGTTAGTCTATAAGCACCCATGTAAACATGTTCTGTAGACTGTTGTTTTTATAAGGATTGTCCAAATAAAACATCTTCTGTAAATCCTAGCTTTTGCCTATCTTTGGGAAAAAAATACTGTTTCTTTTTAAAATCTCAGTTCTCTTTGCAATGCCTTTGGGCCCAGGCGGCGTTTGCACCCTTGTGCTTTCCACTTGTTCTGGGTTGCCGGGGCTGGAGGTCCCTGGCGGGGCTGGCATGGCCACGCCGGGGCTGGGGCTCCCTGTGCACAGGGGGTCCCACCGACACCACTGCTGGCACTGGGCACTGCTGCTCTTCCTGGGCTGGGCCAGAGCAGTGTCCCCAGGAGCAGAGCTGTCAGCAGCAGAGAGGGGGCTCTGACAGCAGTGGCCCCTGCAGCAATGGCCCAAAGCAGGCAGGAAGCCTTCAGCCACCCTTGCTGCTGGAGCCACGGGGACTCCTGGACCGGGAGGCGGCATCGGGCCACAGGCATGCCAAATCCACCTTCATGCTCTGAAGGCCATGGCAGCCTTGGGAACTGCGGGACCCGGATCTGGGCTGCTGCAGGGGCTGATGTTTAAGGCTTGGAGCCTCCAAAGGCTCCGGGCTTCGCTTGCCAGCCCGCCTTGCACTGCCCTGTGCCCGCACTGATCAAGAGACAAAAGCCAAGCCAGGGCATCCTCACGCTGCCCCCATTCCTGCTGCTGGCAGCGGCCACTGGCCCCTGTCCCCCACTCGGCTGACAGCTGGAGGGGCAGGGCAGGCTGTGCTGGGCAGGGGGACGGGGGGCTTTAGGCCTGTGGCTGCTGCTGCTGGGGGCCATGGGCCCACGTCTACCTTTTCCCTCTCTTCCCTCCTGTCACTTTCCCCATTTTCTCTCTCTGGGAGCTTGGCTTCTCTCTCTCCTGTCTGCAGGGTCAGCCGCACGTGGGACCCTGCAGGAACTGCCTGAACTACAGGGAAGTGGGAGGAGGACTCTTTCTCAGGAACTGTAGTCACAGGACAAGGGGGAATGGGATCAAACTGCAAGAGCTGAAATAGATTTGATGATGGGAAGAAGTTCTTTCCTGGGAGGGTGGTTGTCCCTGACACAGGGAGCAGTGCAGAGAGGCTGTGGATGCCCCATCGCCAGGAACATCCAAGGCCAGCTTGGACAGGGTCCAGAGCAACCTGGTGTGGTGGGAAGTTGCTCAGGTTGAAAGCAGATGATCCTTAGGGGCCCTTGCAAGCCAAAGCATTCAAGGATTTGATCATTCCATGATCCCCATCTCTCCGTCTGGAGTGGCCCTGAAACTTCTGTGACATCACAGCTCCCAGCGTGTTGCAGGAGGAAGGTCCAGGTCCTGGAAACGAGCACAGCAGACACTTCACCTGCTGCCAGCGGCCAGTTCTCCCTCGCCCTTCGCTCTGCCCGTCAGTGCCGAGCTGTTGCTGCTGCCTGGGCTTTTCCTGACGCCTGCTCTGAAGCCAATCCCGGCAGGATGGGCACTGCTGCCCCAGTGGAGGTACAGTGCCATTCCAGGGAGGGGGGCACCCTGCTTGGGCAGGCTGCAGCCATGTGGGAATGGATGGGGTGGGACAGCAAGCCCAGCGTGAGATTGTGCTGCCTCTTGCAGACGGTCAGAGACACCCTGGAGGAGATGGAAGTGGACATGGTGGTGCATGGAGAAGAAATGATGGAGGTGGACACAGAAGACACTGCCGAGGACATGGAGGTGGACGTGGAGGACGACATCGAGGAAATGGAGGTTGATGAGAAGGATGAGGAGGAGCCCATGGTCCTCGGATGAAGATGGAGCCCCACGAGCAAGAGAAGCAGATGCTTCCCACGCCCAGCCCACCTGAGCCACTGCTGGCAGCAGAGTCCAGCGCTGCTGCATCCTTTCCTCCAGGACTGAGGGAGATGATGGACACTGATATGACCCCTTTGTAATTACGTTCTATGTTTAGAGGTTTTCTGTAAATATGTTTTAAAGTTTGTTACCCGATAGGCTCCCATGTAAATATGTTAGCAAGTTTGTTAGACTATAGGTACCCATGTAAATATGTTAGGAAGTTTGTTAGATTATAGGTACCCATGTAAATATGTTAGCAAGTTTGTTAGTCTATAGGTACCCATGTAAATATGTTTGGAAGTTTGTTAGTCTATAAGCACCCATGTAAACATGTTCTGTAGATTGTTACTCTATAGGCTGCCATGTAAACATGTTCTGTAGACTGTTGTTTTTATAAGGATTGTCCAAATAAAACATCTTCTGTAAATCCTAGCTTTTGCCTATCTTTGGGAAAAAAATACTGTTTCTTTTTAAAATCTCAGTTCTCTTTGCAATGCCTTTGGGCCCAGGCGGCGTTTGCACCCTTGTGCTTTCCACTTGTTCTGGGTTGCCGGGGCTGGAGGTCCCTGGCGGGGCTGGCACGGCCACCCCGGGGCTGGGGCTCCCTGTGCACAGGGGGTCCCACCGACACCACTGCTGGCACTGGGCACTGCTGCTCTTCCTGGGCTGGGCCAGAGCAGTGTCCCCAGGAGCAGAGCTGTCAGCAGCAGAGAGGGGGCTCTGACAGCAGTGGCCCCTGCAGCAATGGCCCAAAGCAGGCAGGAAGCCTTCAGCCACCCTTGCTGCTGGAGCCACGGGGACTCCTGGACCGGGAGGCGGCATCGGGCCACAGGCATGCCAAATCCACCTTCATGCTCTGAAGGCCATGGCAGCCTTGGGAACTGCGGGACCCGGATCTGGGCTGCTGCAGGGGCTGATGTTTAAGGCTTGGAGCCTCCAAAGGCTCCGGGCTTCGCTTGCCAGCCCGCCTTGCACTGCCCTGTGCCCGCACTGATCAAGAGACAAAAGCCAAGCCAGGGCATCCTCACGCTGCCCCCATTCCTGCTGCTGGCAGCGGCCACTGGCCCCTGTCCCCCACTCGGCTGACAGCTGGAGGGGCAGGGCAGGCTGTGCTGGGCAGGGGGCGGGGGGCTTTGGGCCTGTGGGTGCTGCTGCTGCTGGGGGCCATGGGCCCACGTCTACCTTTTCCCTCTCTTCCCTCCTGTCACTTTCCCCATTTTCTCTCTCTGGGAGCTTGGCTTCTCTCTCTCCTGTCTGCAGGGTCAGCCGCACGTGGGACCCTGCAGGAACTGCCTGAACTACAGGGAAGTGGGAGGAGGACTCTTTCTCAGGAACTGTAGTCACAGGACAAGGGGGAATGGGATCAAACTGCAAGAGCTGAAATAGATTTGATGATGGGAAGAAGTTCTTTCCTGGGAGGGTGGTTGTCCCTGACACAGGGAGCAGTGCAGAGAGGCTGTGGATGCCCCATCGCCAGGAACATCCAAGGCCAGCTTGGACAGGGTCCAGAGCAACCTGGTGTGGTGGGAAGTTGCTCAGGTTGAAAGCAGATGATCCTTAGGGGCCCTTGCAAGCCAAAGCATTCAAGGATTTGATCATTCCATGATCCCCATCTCTCCGTCTGGAGTGGCCCTGAAACTTCTGTGACATCACAGCTCCCAGCGTGTTGCAGGAGGAAGGTCCAGGTCCTGGAAACGAGCACAGCAGACACTTCACCTGCTGCCAGCGGCCAGTTCTCCCTCGCCCTTCGCTCTGCCCGTCAGTGCCGAGCTGTTGCTGCTGCCTGGGCTTTTCCTGACGCCTGCTCTGAAGCCAATCCCGGCAGGATGGGCACTGCTGCCCCAGTGGAGGTACAGTGCCATTCCAGGGAGGGGGGCACCCTGCTTGGGCAGGCTGCAGCCATGTGGGAATGGATGGGGTGGGACAGCAAGCCCAGCGTGAGATTGTGCTGCCTCTTGCAGACGGTCAGAGACACCCTGGAGGAGATGGAAGTGGACATGGTGGTGCATGGAGAAGAAATGATGGAGGTGGACACAGAAGACACTGCCGAGGACATGGAGGTGGACGTGGAGGACGACATCGAGGAAATGGAGGTTGATGAGAAGGATGAGGAGGAGCCCATGGTCCTCGGATGAAGATGGAGCCCCACGAGCAAGAGAAGCAGATGCTTCCCACGCCCAGCCCACCTGAGCCACTGCTGGCAGCAGAGTCCAGCGCTGCTGCATCCTTTCCTCCAGGACTGAGGGAGATGATGGACACTGATATGACCCCTTTGTAATTACGTTCTATGTTTAGAGGTTTTCTGTAAATATGTTTTAAAGTTTGTTACCCGATAGGCTCCCATGTAAATATGTTAGCAAGTTTGTTAGACTATAGGTACCCATGTAAATACGTTAGGAAGTTTGTTAGACTATAGGTACCCATGTAAATATGTTAGCAAGTTTGTTAGTCTATAGGTACCCATGTAAATATGTTTGGAAGTTTGTTAGTCTATAAGCACCCATGTAAACATGTTCTGTAGACTGTTGTTTTTATAAGGATTGTCCAAATAAAACATCTTCTGTAAATCCTAGCTTTTGCCTATCTTTGGGAAAAAAATACTGTTTCTTTTTAAAATCTCAGTTCTCTTTGCAATGCCTTTGGGCCCAGGCGGCGTTTGCACCCTTGTGCTTTCCACTTGTTCTGGGTTGCCGGGGCTGGAGGTCCCTGGCGGGGCTGGCACGGCCACCCCGGGGCTGGGGCTCCCTGTGCACAGGGGGTCCCACCGACACCACTGCTGGCACTGGGCACTGCTGCTCTTCCTGGGCTGGGCCAGAGCAGTGTCCCCAGGAGCAGAGCTGTCAGCAGCAGAGAGGGGGCTCTGACAGCAGTGGCCCCTGCAGCAATGGCCCAAAGCAGGCAGGAAGCCTTCAGCCACCCTTGCTGCTGGAGCCACGGGGACTCCTGGACCGGGAGGCGGCATCGGGCCACAGGCATGCCAAATCCACCTTCATGCTCTGAAGGCCATGGCAGCCTTGGGAACTGCGGGACCCGGATCTGGGCTGCTGCAGGGGCTGATGTTTAAGGCTTGGAGCCTCCAAAGGCTCCGGGCTTCGCTTGCCAGCCCGCCTTGCACTGCCCTGTGCCCGCACTGATCAAGAGACAAAAGCCAAGCCAGGGCATCCTCACGCTGCCCCCATTCCTGCTGCTGGCAGCGGCCACTGGCCCCTGTCCCCCACTCGGCTGACAGCTGGAGGGGCAGGGCAGGCTGTGCTGGGCAGGGGGCGGGGGGCTTTGGGCCTGTGGCTGCTGCTGCTGGGGGCCATGGGCCCACGTCTACCTTTTCCCTCTCTTCCCTCCTGTCACTTTCCCCATTTTCTCTCTCTGGGAGCTTGGCTTCTCTCTCTCCTGTCTGCAGGGTCAGCCGCACGTGGGACCCTGCAGGAACTGCCTGAACTACAGGGAAGTGGGAGGAGGACTCTTTCTCAGGAACTGTAGTCACAGGACAAGGGGGAATGGGATCAAACTGCAAGAGCTGAAATAGATTTGATGATGGGAAGAAGTTCTTTCCTGGGAGGGTGGTTGTCCCTGACACAGGGAGCAGTGCAGAGAGGCTGTGGATGCCCCATCGCCAGGAACATCCAAGGCCAGCTTGGACAGGGTCCAGAGCAACCTGGTGTGGTGGGAAGTTGCTCAGGTTGAAAGCAGATGATCCTTAGGGGCCCTTGCAAGCCAAAGCATTCAAGGATTTGATCATTCCATGATCCCCATCTCTCCGTCTGGAGTGGCCCTGAAACTTCTGTGACATCACAGCTCCCAGCGTGTTGCAGGAGGAAGGTCCAGGTCCTGGAAACGAGCACAGCAGACACTTCACCTGCTGCCAGCGGCCAGTTCTCCCTCGCCCTTCGCTCTGCCCGTCAGTGCCGAGCTGTTGCTGCTGCCTGGGCTTTTCCTGACGCCTGCTCTGAAGCCAATCCCGGCAGGATGGGCACTGCTGCCCCAGTGGAGGTACAGTGCCATTCCAGGGAGGGGGGCACCCTGCTTGGGCAGGCTGCAGCCATGTGGGAATGGATGGGGTGGGACAGCAAGCCCAGCGTGAGATTGTGCTGCCTCTTGCAGACGGTCAGAGACACCCTGGAGGAGATGGAAGTGGACATGGTGGTGCATGGAGAAGAAATGATGGAGGTGGACACAGAAGACACTGCCGAGGACATGGAGGTGGACGTGGAGGACGACATCGAGGAAATGGAGGTTGATGAGAAGGATGAGGAGGAGCCCATGGTCCTCGGATGAAGATGGAGCCCCACGAGCAAGAGAAGCAGATGCTTCCCACGCCCAGCCCACCTGAGCCACTGCTGGCAGCAGAGTCCAGCGCTGCTGCATCCTTTCCTCCAGGACTGAGGGAGATGATGGACACTGATATGACCCCTTTGTAATTACGTTCTATGTTTAGAGGTTTTCTGTAAATATGTTTTAAAGTTTGTTACCCGATAGGCTCCCATGTAAATATGTTAGCAAGTTTGTTAGACTATAGGTACCCATGTAAATATGTTAGGAAGTTTGTTAGATTATAGGTACCCATGTAAATATGTTAGCAAGTTTGTTAGTCTATAGGTACCCATGTAAATATGTTAGCAAGTTTGTTAGTCTATAGGTACCCATGTAAATATGTTTGGAAGTTTGTTAGTCTATAAGCACCCATATAAACATGTTCTGTAGACTGTTGTTTTTATAAGGATTGTCCAAATAAAACATCTTCTGTAAATCCTAGCTTTTGCCTATCTTTGGGAAAAAAATACTGTTTCTTTTTAAAATCTCAGTTCTCTTTGCAATGCCTTTGGGCCCAGGCGGCGTTTGCACCCTTGGGCTTTCCACTTGTTCTGGGTTGCCGGGGCTGGAGGTCCCTGGCGGGGCTGGCACGGCCACGCCGGGGCTGGGGCTCCCTGTGCACAGGGGGTCCCACCGACACCACTGCTGGCACTGGGCACTGCTGCTCTTCCTGGGCTGGGCCAGAGCAGTGTCCCCAGGAGCAGAGCTGTCAGCAGCAGAGAGGGGGCTCTGACAGCAGTGGCCCCTGCAGCAATGGCCCAAAGCAGGCAGGAAGCCTTCAGCCACCCTTGCTGCTGGAGCCACGGGGACTCCTGGACCGGGAGGCGGCATCGGGCCACAGGCATGCCAAATCCACCTTCATGCTCTGAAGGCCATGGCAGCCTTGGGAACTGCGGGACCCGGATCTGGGCTGCTGCAGGGGCTGATGTTTAAGGCTTGGAGCCTCCAAAGGCTCCGGGCTTCGCTTGCCAGCCCGCCTTGCACTGCCCTGTGCCCGCACTGATCAAGAGACAAAAGCCAAGCCAGGGCATCCTCACGCTGCCCCCATTCCTGCTGCTGGCAGCGGCCACTGGCCCCTGTCCCCCACTCGGCTGACAGCTGGAGGGGCAGGGCAGGCTGTGCTGGGCAGGGGGCGGGGGGCTTTGGGCCTGTGGGTGCTGCTGCTGCTGGGGGCCATGGGCCCACGTCTACCTTTTCCCTCTCTTCCCTCCTGTCACTTTCCCCATTTTCTCTCTCTGGGAGCTTGGCTTCTCTCTCTCCTGTCTGCAGGGTCAGCCGCATGTGGGACCCTGCAGGAACTGCCTGAACTACAGGGAAGTGGGAGGAGGACTCTTTCTCAGGAACTGTAGTCACAGGACAAGGGGGAATGGGATCAAACTGCAAGAGCTGAAAAAGATTTGATGATGGGAAGAAGTTCTTTCCTGGGAGGGTGGTTGTCCCTGACACAGGGAGCAGTGCAGAGAGGCTGTGGATGCCCCATCGCCAGGAACATCCAAGGCCAGCTTGGACAGGGTCCAGAGCAACCTGGTGTGGTGGGAAGTTGCTCAGGTTGAAAGCAGATGATCCTTAGGGGCCCTTGCAAGCCAAAGCATTCAAGGATTTGATCATTCCATGATCCCCATCTCTCCGTCTGGAGTGGCCCTGAAACTTCTGTGACATCACAGCTCCCAGCGTGTTGCAGGAGGAAGGTCCAGGTCCTGGAAACGAGCACAGCAGACACTTCACCTGCTGCCAGCGGCCAGTTCTCCCTCGCCCTTCGCTCTGCCCGTCAGTGCCGAGCTGTTGCTGCTGCCTGGGCTTTTCCTGACGCCTGCTCTGAAGCCAATCCCGGCAGGATGGGCACTGCTGCCCCAGTGGAGGTACAGTGCCATTCCAGGGAGGGGGGCACCCTGCTTGGGCAGGCTGCAGCCATGTGGGAATGGATGGGGTGGGACAGCAAGCCCAGCGTGAGATTGTGCTGCCTCTTGCAGACGGTCAGAGACACCCTGGAGGAGATGGAAGTGGACATGGTGGTGCATGGAGAAGAAATGATGGAGGTGGACACAGAAGACACTGCCGAGGACATGGAGGTGGACGTGGAGGACGACATCGAGGAAATGGAGGTTGATGAGAAGGATGAGGAGGAGCCCATGGTCCTCGGATGAAGATGGAGCCCCACGAGCAAGAGAAGCAGATGCTTCCCACGCCCAGCCCACCTGAGCCACTGCTGGCAGCAGAGTCCAGCGCTGCTGCATCCTTTCCTCCAGGACTGAGGGAGATGATGGACACTGATATGACCCCTTTGTAATTACGTTCTATGTTTAGAGGTTTTCTGTAAATATGTTTTAAAGTTTGTTACCCGATAGGCTCCCATGTAAATATGTTAGCAAGTTTGTTAGACTATAGGTACCCATGTAAATACGTTAGGAAGTTTGTTAGATTATAGGTACCCATGTAAATATGTTAGCAAGTTTGTTAGTCTATAGGTACCCATGTAAATATGTTTGGAAGTTTGTTAGTCTATAAGCACCCATGTAAACATGTTCTGTAGACTGTTGTTTTTATAAGGATTGTCCAAATAAAACATCTTCTGTAAATCCTAGCTTTTGCCTATCTTTGGGAAAAAAATACTGTTTCTTTTTAAAATCTCAGTTCTCTTTGCAATGCCTTTGGGCCCAGGCGGCGTTTGCACCCTTGTGCTTTCCACTTGTTCTGGGTTGCCGGGGCTGGAGGTCCCTGGCGGGGCTGGCACGGCCACCCCGGGGCTGGGGCTCCCTGTGCACAGGGGGTCCCACCGACACCACTGCTGGCACTGGGCACTGCTGCTCTTCCTGGGCTGGGCCAGAGCAGTGTCCCCAGGAGCAGAGCTGTCAGCAGCAGAGAGGGGGCTCTGACAGCAGTGGCCCCTGCAGCAATGGCCCAAAGCAGGCAGGAAGCCTTCAGCCACCCTTGCTGCTGGAGCCACGGGGACTCCTGGACCGGGAGGCGGCATCGGGCCACAGGCATGCCAAATCCACCTTCATGCTCTGAAGGCCATGGCAGCCTTGGGAACTGCGGGACCCGGATCTGGGCTGCTGCAGGGGCTGATGTTTAAGGCTTGGAGCCTCCAAAGGCTCCGGGCTTCGCTTGCCAGCCCGCCTTGCACTGCCCTGTGCCCGCACTGATCAAGAGACAAAAGCCAAGCCAGGGCATCCTCACGCTGCCCCCATTCCTGCTGCTGGCAGCGGCCACTGGCCCCTGTCCCCCACTCGGCTGACAGCTGGAGGGGCAGGGCAGGCTGTGCTGGGCAGGGGGCGGGGGGCTTTGGGCCTGTGGCTGCTGCTGCTGGGGGCCATGGGCCCACGTCTACCTTTTCCCTCTCTTCCCTCCTGTCACTTTCCCCATTTTCTCTCTCTGGGAGCTTGGCTTCTCTCTCTCCTGTCTGCAGGGTCAGCCGCATGTGGGACCCTGCAGGAACTGCCTGAACTACAGGGAAGTGGGAGGAGGACTCTTTCTCAGGAACTGTAGTCACAGGACAAGGGGGAATGGGATCAAACTGCAAGAGCTGAAATAGATTTGATGATGGGAAGAAGTTCTTTCCTGGGAGGGTGGTTGTCCCTGACACAGGGAGCAGTGCAGAGAGGCTGTGGATGCCCCATCGCCAGGAACATCCAAGGCCAGCTTGGACAGGGTCCAGAGCAACCTGGTGTGGTGGGAAGTTGCTCAGGTTGAAAGCAGATGATCCTTAGGGGCCCTTGCAAGCCAAAGCATTCAAGGATTTGATCATTCCATGATCCCCATCTCTCCGTCTGGAGTGGCCCTGAAACTTCTGTGACATCACAGCTCCCAGCGTGTTGCAGGAGGAAGGTCCAGGTCCTGGAAACGAGCACAGCAGACACTTCACCTGCTGCCAGCGGCCAGTTCTCCCTCGCCCTTCGCTCTGCCCGTCAGTGCCGAGCTGTTGCTGCTGCCTGGGCTTTTCCTGACGCCTGCTCTGAAGCCAATCCCGGCAGGATGGGCACTGCTGCCCCAGTGGAGGTACAGTGCCATTCCAGGGAGGGGGGCACCCTGCTTGGGCAGGCTGCAGCCATGTGGGAATGGATGGGGTGGGACAGCAAGCCCAGCGTGAGATTGTGCTGCCTCTTGCAGACGGTCAGAGACACCCTGGAGGAGATGGAAGTGGACATGGTGGTGCATGGAGAAGAAATGATGGAGGTGGACACAGAAGACACTGCCGAGGACATGGAGGTGGACGTGGAGGACGACATCGAGGAAATGGAGGTTGATGAGAAGGATGAGGAGGAGCCCATGGTCCTCGGATGAAGATGGAGCCCCACGAGCAAGAGAAGCAGATGCTTCCCACGCCCAGCCCACCTGAGCCACTGCTGGCAGCAGAGTCCAGCGCTGCTGCATCCTTTCCTCCAGGACTGAGGGAGATGATGGACACTGATATGACCCCTTTGTAATTACGTTCTATGTTTAGAGGTTTTCTGTAAATATGTTTTAAAGTTTGTTACCCTATAGGCTCCCATGTAAATATGTTAGCAAGTTTGTTAGACTATAGGTACCCATGTAAATACGTTAGGAAGTTTGTTAGATTATAGGTACCCATGTAAATATGTTAGCAAGTTTGTTAGTCTATAGGTACCCATGTAAATATGTTTGGAAGTTTGTTAGTCTATAAGCACCCATGTAAACATGTTCTGTAGACTGTTGTTTTTATAAGGATTGTCCAAATAAAACATCTTCTGTAAATCCTAGCTTTTGCCTATCTTTGGGAAAAAAATACTGTTTCTTTTTAAAATCTCAGTTCTCTTTGCAATGCCTTTGGGCCCAGGCGGCGTTTGCACCCTTGTGCTTTCCACTTGTTCTGGGTTGCCGGGGCTGGAGGTCCCTGGCGGGGCTGGCACGGCCACCCCGGGGCTGGGGCTCCCTGTGCACAGGGGGTCCCACCGACACCACTGCTGGCACTGGGCACTGCTGCTCTTCCTGGGCTGGGCCAGAGCAGTGTCCCCAGGAGCAGAGCTGTCAGCAGCAGAGAGGGGGCTCTGACAGCAGTGGCCCCTGCAGCAATGGCCCAAAGCAGGCAGGAAGCCTTCAGCCACCCTTGCTGCTGGAGCCACGGGGACTCCTGGACCGGGAGGCGGCATCGGGCCACAGGCATGCCAAATCCACCTTCATGCTCTGAAGGCCATGGCAGCCTTGGGAACTGCGGGACCCGGATCTGGGCTGCTGCAGGGGCTGATGTTTAAGGCTTGGAGCCTCCAAAGGCTCCGGGCTTCGCTTGCCAGCCCGCCTTGCACTGCCCTGTGCCCGCACTGATCAAGAGACAAAAGCCAAGCCAGGGCATCCTCACGCTGCCCCCATTCCTGCTGCTGGCAGCGGCCACTGGCCCCTGTCCCCCACTCGGCTGACAGCTGGAGGGGCAGGGCAGGCTGTGCTGGGCAGGGGGCGGGGGGCTTTGGGCCTGTGGCTGCTGCTGCTGGGGGCCATGGGCCCACGTCTACCTTTTCCCTCTCTTCCCTCCTGTCACTTTCCCCATTTTCTCTCTCTGGGAGCTTGGCTTCTCTCTCTCCTGTCTGCAGGGTCAGCCGCATGTGGGACCCTGCAGGAACTGCCTGAACTACAGGGAAGTGGGAGGAGGACTCTTTCTCAGGAACTGTAGTCACAGGACAAGGGGGAATGGGATCAAACTGCAAGAGCTGAAATAGATTTGATGATGGGAAGAAGTTCTTTCCTGGGAGGGTGGTTGTCCCTGACACAGGGAGCAGTGCAGAGAGGCTGTGGATGCCCCATCGCCAGGAACATCCAAGGCCAGCTTGGACAGGGTCCAGAGCAACCTGGTGTGGTGGGAAGTTGCTCAGGTTGAAAGCAGATGATCCTTAGGGGCCCTTGCAAGCCAAAGCATTCAAGGATTTGATCATTCCATGATCCCCATCTCTCCGTCTGGAGTGGCCCTGAAACTTCTGTGACATCACAGCTCCCAGCGTGTTGCAGGAGGAAGGTCCAGGTCCTGGAAACGAGCACAGCAGACACTTCACCTGCTGCCAGCGGCCAGTTCTCCCTCGCCCTTCGCTCTGCCCGTCAGTGCCGAGCTGTTGCTGCTGCCTGGGCTTTTCCTGACGCCTGCTCTGAAGCCAATCCCGGCAGGATGGGCACTGCTGCCCCAGTGGAGGTACAGTGCCATTCCAGGGAGGGGGGCACCCTGCTTGGGCAGGCTGCAGCCATGTGGGAATGGATGGGGTGGGACAGCAAGCCCAGCGTGAGATTGTGCTGCCTCTTGCAGACGGTCAGAGACACCCTGGAGGAGATGGAAGTGGACATGGTGGTGCATGGAGAAGAAATGATGGAGGTGGACACAGAAGACACTGCCGAGGACATGGAGGTGGACGTGGAGGACGACATCGAGGAAATGGAGGTTGATGAGAAGGATGAGGAGGAGCCCATGGTCCTCGGATGAAGATGGAGCCCCACGAGCAGGAGAAGCAGATGCTTCCCACGCCCAGCCCACCTGAGCCACTGCTGGCAGCAGAGTCCAGCGCTGCTGCATCCTTTCCTCCAGGACTGAGGGAGATGATGGACACTGATATGACCCCTTTGTAATTACGTTCTATGTTTAGAGGTTTTCTGTAAATATGTTTTAAAGTTTGTTACCCTATAGGCTCCCATGTAAATATGTTAGCAAGTTTGTTAGACTATAGGTACCCATGTAAATACGTTAGGAAGTTTGTTAGATTATAGGTACCCATGTAAATATGTTAGCAAGTTTGTTAGTCTATAGGTACCCATGTAAATATGTTTGGAAGTTTGTTAGTCTATAAGCACCCATGTAAACATGTTCTGTAGACTGTTGTTTTTATAAGGATTGTCCAAATAAAACATCTTCTGTAAATCCTAGCTTTTGCCTATCTTTGGGAAAAAAATACTGTTTCTTTTTAAAATCTCAGTTCTCTTTGCAATGCCTTTGGGCCCAGGCGGCGTTTGCACCCTTGTGCTTTCCACTTGTTCTGGGTTGCCGGGGCTGGAGGTCCCTGGCGGGGCTGGCACGGCCACCCCGGGGCTGGGGCTCCCTGTGCACAGGGGGTCCCACCGACACCACTGCTGGCACTGGGCACTGCTGCTCTTCCTGGGCTGGGCCAGAGCAGTGTCCCCAGGAGCAGAGCTGTCAGCAGCAGAGAGGGGGCTCTGACAGCAGTGGCCCCTGCAGCAATGGCCCAAAGCAGGCAGGAAGCCTTCAGCCACCCTTGCTGCTGGAGCCACGGGGACTCCTGGACCGGGAGGCGGCATCGGGCCACAGGCATGCCAAATCCACCTTCATGCTCTGAAGGCCATGGCAGCCTTGGGAACTGCGGGACCCGGATCTGGGCTGCTGCAGGGGCTGATGTTTAAGGCTTGGAGCCTCCAAAGGCTCCGGGCTTCGCTTGCCAGCCCGCCTTGCACTGCCCTGTGCCCGCACTGATCAAGAGACAAAAGCCAAGCCAGGGCATCCTCACGCTGCCCCCATTCCTGCTGCTGGCAGCGGCCACTGGCCCCTGTCCCCCACTCGGCTGACAGCTGGAGGGGCAGGGCAGGCTGTGCTGGGCAGGGGGCGGGGGGCTTTGGGCCTGTGGCTGCTGCTGCTGGGGGCCATGGGCCCACGTCTACCTTTTCCCTCTCTTCCCTCCTGTCACTTTCCCCATTTTCTCTCTCTGGGAGCTTGGCTTCTCTCTCTCCTGTCTGCAGGGTCAGCCGCACGTGGGACCCTGCAGGAACTGCCTGAACTACAGGGAAGTGGGAGGAGGACTCTTTCTCAGGAACTGTAGTCACAGGACAAGGGGGAATGGGATCAAACTGCAAGAGCTGAAATAGATTTGATGATGGGAAGAAGTTCTTTCCTGGGAGGGTGGTTGTCCCTGACACAGGGAGCAGTGCAGAGAGGCTGTGGATGCCCCATCGCCAGGAACATCCAAGGCCAGCTTGGACAGGGTCCAGAGCAACCTGGTGTGGTGGGAAGTTGCTCAGGTTGAAAGCAGATGATCCTTAGGGGCCCTTGCAAGCCAAAGCATTCAAGGATTTGATCATTCCATGATCCCCATCTCTCCGTCTGGAGTGGCCCTGAAACTTCTGTGACATCACAGCTCCCAGCGTGTTGCAGGAGGAAGGTCCAGGTCCTGGAAACGAGCACAGCAGACACTTCACCTGCTGCCAGCGGCCAGTTCTCCCTCGCCCTTCGCTCTGCCCGTCAGTGCCGAGCTGTTGCTGCTGCCTGGGCTTTTCCTGACGCCTGCTCTGAAGCCAATCCCGGCAGGATGGGCACTGCTGCCCCAGTGGAGGTACAGTGCCATTCCAGGGAGGGGGGCACCCTGCTTGGGCAGGCTGCAGCCATGTGGGAATGGATGGGGTGGGACAGCAAGCCCAGCGTGAGATTGTGCTGCCTCTTGCAGACGGTCAGAGACACCCTGGAGGAGATGGAAGTGGACATGGTGGTGCATGGAGAAGAAATGATGGAGGTGGACACAGAAGACACTGCCGAGGACATGGAGGTGGACGTGGAGGACGACATCGAGGAAATGGAGGTTGATGAGAAGGATGAGGAGGAGCCCATGGTCCTCGGATGAAGATGGAGCCCCACGAGCAAGAGAAGCAGATGCTTCCCACGCCCAGCCCACCTGAGCCACTGCTGGCAGCAGAGTCCAGCGCTGCTGCATCCTTTCCTCCAGGACTGAGGGAGATGATGGACACTGATATGACCCCTTTGTAATTACGTTCTATGTTTAGAGGTTTTCTGTAAATATGTTTTAAAGTTTGTTACCCTATAGGCTCCCATGTAAATATGTTAGCAAGTTTGTTAGACTATAGGTACCCATGTAAATACGTTAGGAAGTTTGTTAGATTATAGGTACCCATGTAAATATGTTAGCAAGTTTGTTAGTCTATAGGTACCCATGTAAATATGTTTGGAAGTTTGTTAGTCTATAAGCACCCATGTAAACATGTTCTGTAGACTGTTGTTTTTATAAGGATTGTCCAAATAAAACATCTTCTGTAAATCCTAGCTTTTGCCTATCTTTGGGAAAAAAATACTGTTTCTTTTTAAAATCTCAGTTCTCTTTGCAATGCCTTTGGGCCCAGGCGGCGTTTGCACCCTTGTGCTTTCCACTTGTTCTGGGTTGCCGGGGCTGGAGGTCCCTGGCGGGGCTGGCACGGCCACCCCGGGGCTGGGGCTCCCTGTGCACAGGGGGTCCCACCGACACCACTGCTGGCACTGGGCACTGCTGCTCTTCCTGGGCTGGGCCAGAGCAGTGTCCCCAGGAGCAGAGCTGTCAGCAGCAGAGAGGGGGCTCTGACAGCAGTGGCCCCTGCAGCAATGGCCCAAAGCAGGCAGGAAGCCTTCAGCCACCCTTGCTGCTGGAGCCACGGGGACTCCTGGACCGGGAGGCGGCATCGGGCCACAGGCATGCCAAATCCACCTTCATGCTCTGAAGGCCATGGCAGCCTTGGGAACTGCGGGACCCGGATCTGGGCTGCTGCAGGGGCTGATGTTTAAGGCTTGGAGCCTCCAAAGGCTCCGGGCTTCGCTTGCCAGCCCGCCTTGCACTGCCCTGTGCCCGCACTGATCAAGAGACAAAAGCCAAGCCAGGGCATCCTCACGCTGCCCCCATTCCTGCTGCTGGCAGCGGCCACTGGCCCCTGTCCCCCACTCGGCTGACAGCTGGAGGGGCAGGGCAGGCTGTGCTGGGCAGGGGGCGGGGGGCTTTGGGCCTGTGGCTGCTGCTGCTGGGGGCCATGGGCCCACGTCTACCTTTTCCCTCTCTTCCCTCCTGTCACTTTCCCCATTTTCTCTCTCTGGGAGCTTGGCTTCTCTCTCTCCTGTCTGCAGGGTCAGCCGCACGTGGGACCCTGCAGGAACTGCCTGAACTACAGGGAAGTGGGAGGAGGACTCTTTCTCAGGAACTGTAGTCACAGGACAAGGGGGAATGGGATCAAACTGCAAGAGCTGAAATAGATTTGATGATGGGAAGAAGTTCTTTCCTGGGAGGGTGGTTGTCCCTGACACAGGGAGCAGTGCAGAGAGGCTGTGGATGCCCCATCGCCAGGAACATCCAAGGCCAGCTTGGACAGGGTCCAGAGCAACCTGGTGTGGTGGGAAGTTGCTCAGGTTGAAAGCAGATGATCCTTAGGGGCCCTTGCAAGCCAAAGCATTCAAGGATTTGATCATTCCATGATCCCCATCTCTCCGTCTGGAGTGGCCCTGAAACTTCTGTGACATCACAGCTCCCAGCGTGTTGCAGGAGGAAGGTCCAGGTCCTGGAAACGAGCACAGCAGACACTTCACCTGCTGCCAGCGGCCAGTTCTCCCTCGCCCTTCGCTCTGCCCGTCAGTGCCGAGCTGTTGCTGCTGCCTGGGCTTTTCCTGACGCCTGCTCTGAAGCCAATCCCGGCAGGATGGGCACTGCTGCCCCAGTGGAGGTACAGTGCCATTCCAGGGAGGGGGGCACCCTGCTTGGGCAGGCTGCAGCCATGTGGGAATGGATGGGGTGGGACAGCAAGCCCAGCGTGAGATTGTGCTGCCTCTTGCAGACGGTCAGAGACACCCTGGAGGAGATGGAAGTGGACATGGTGGTGCATGGAGAAGAAATGATGGAGGTGGACACAGAAGACACTGCCGAGGACATGGAGGTGGACGTGGAGGACGACATCGAGGAAATGGAGGTTGATGAGAAGGATGAGGAGGAGCCCATGGTCCTCGGATGAAGATGGAGCCCCACGAGCAGGAGAAGCAGATGCTTCCCACGCCCAGCCCACCTGAGCCACTGCTGGCAGCAGAGTCCAGCGCTGCTGCATCCTTTCCTCCAGGACTGAGGGAGATGATGGACACTGATATGACCCCTTTGTAATTACGTTCTATGTTTAGAGGTTTTCTGTAAATATGTTTTAAAGTTTGTTACCCTATAGGCTCCCATGTAAATATGTTAGCAAGTTTGTTAGACTATAGGTACCCATGTAAATACGTTAGGAAGTTTGTTAGATTATAGGTACCCATGTAAATATGTTAGCAAGTTTGTTAGTCTATAGGTACCCATGTAAATATGTTTGGAAGTTTGTTAGTCTATAAGCACCCATGTAAACATGTTCTGTAGACTGTTGTTTTTATAAGGATTGTCCAAATAAAACATCTTCTGTAAATCCTAGCTTTTGCCTATCTTTGGGAAAAAAATACTGTTTCTTTTTAAAATCTCAGTTCTCTTTGCAATGCCTTTGGGCCCAGGCGGCGTTTGCACCCTTGTGCTTTCCACTTGTTCTGGGTTGCCGGGGCTGGAGGTCCCTGGCGGGGCTGGCATGGCCACGCCGGGGCTGGGGCTCCCTGTGCACAGGGGGTCCCACCGACACCACTGCTGGCACTGGGCACTGCTGCTCTTCCTGGGCTGGGCCAGAGCAGTGTCCCCAGGAGCAGAGCTGTCAGCAGCAGAGAGGGGGCTCTGACAGCAGTGGCCCCTGCAGCAATGGCCCAAAGCAGGCAGGAAGCCTTCAGCCACCCTTGCTGCTGGAGCCACGGGGACTCCTGGACCGGGAGGCGGCATCGGGCCACAGGCATGCCAAATCCACCTTCATGCTCTGAAGGCCATGGCAGCCTTGGGAACTGCGGGACCCGGATCTGGGCTGCTGCAGGGGCTGATGTTTAAGGCTTGGAGCCTCCAAAGGCTCCGGGCTTCGCTTGCCAGCCCGCCTTGCACTGCCCTGCGCCCGCACTGATCAAGAGACAAAAGCCAAGCCAGGGCATCCTCACGCTGCCCCCATTCCTGCTGCTGGCAGCGGCCACTGGCCCCTGTCCCCCACTCGACTGACAGCTGGAGGGGCAGGGCAGGCTGTGCTGGGCAGGGGGACGGGGGGCTTTAGGCCTGTGGCTGCTGCTGCTGGGGGCCATGGGCCCACGTCTACCTTTTCCCTCTCTTCCCTCCTGTCACTTTCCCCATTTTCTCTCTCTGGGAGCTTGGCTTCTCTCTCTCCTGTCTGCAGGGTCAGCCGCATGTGGGACCCTGCAGGAACTGCCTGAACTACAGGGAAGTGGGAGGAGGACTCTTTCTCAGGAACTGTAGTCACAGGACAAGGGGGAATGGGATCAAACTGCAAGAGCTGAAAAAGATTTGATGATGGGAAGAAGTTCTTTCCTGGGAGGGTGGTTGTCCCTGACACAGGGAGCAGTGCAGAGAGGCTGTGGATGCCCCATCGCCAGGAACATCCAAGGCCAGCTTGGACAGGGTCCAGAGCAACCTGGTGTGGTGGGAAGTTGCTCAGGTTGAAAGCAGATGATCCTTAGGGGCCCTTGCAAGCCAAAGCATTCAAGGATTTGATCATTCCATGATCCCCATCTCTCCGTCTGGAGTGGCCCTGAAACTTCTGTGACATCACAGCTCCCAGCGTGTTGCAGGAGGAAGGTCCAGGTCCTGGAAACGAGCACAGCAGACACTTCACCTGCTGCCAGCGGCCAGTTCTCCCTCGCCCTTCGCTCTGCCCGTCAGTGCCGAGCTGTTGCTGCTGCCTGGGCTTTTCCTGACGCCTGCTCTGAAGCCAATCCCGGCAGGATGGGCACTGCTGCCCCAGTGGAGGTACAGTGCCATTCCAGGGAGGGGGGCACCCTGCTTGGGCAGGCTGCAGCCATGTGGGAATGGATGGGGTGGGACAGCAAGCCCAGCGTGAGATTGTGCTGCCTCTTGCAGACGGTCAGAGACACCCTGGAGGAGATGGAAGTGGACATGGTGGTGCATGGAGAAGAAATGATGGAGGTGGACACAGAAGACACTGCCGAGGACATGGAGGTGGACGTGGAGGACGACATCGAGGAAATGGAGGTTGATGAGAAGGATGAGGAGGAGCCCATGGTCCTCGGATGAAGATGGAGCCCCACGAGCAGGAGAAGCAGATGCTTCCCACGCCCAGCCCACCTGAGCCACTGCTGGCAGCAGAGTCCAGCGCTGCTGCATCCTTTCCTCCAGGACTGAGGGAGATGATGGACACTGATATGACCCCTTTGTAATTACGTTCTATGTTTAGAGGTTTTCTGTAAATATGTTTTAAAGTTTGTTACCCGATAGGCTCCCATGTAAATATGTTAGCAAGTTTGTTAGACTATAGGTACCCATGTAAATACGTTAGGAAGTTTGTTAGATTATAGGTACCCATGTAAATATGTTAGCAAGTTTGTTAGTCTATAGGTACCCATGTAAATATGTTTGGAAGTTTGTTAGTCTATAAGCACCCATGTAAACATGTTCTGTAGACTGTTGTTTTTATAAGGATTGTCCAAATAAAACATCTTCTGTAAATCCTAGCTTTTGCCTATCTTTGGGAAAAAAATACTGTTTCTTTTTAAAATCTCAGTTCTCTTTGCAATGCCTTTGGGCCCAGGCGGCGTTTGCACCCTTGTGCTTTCCACTTGTTCTGGGTTGCCGGGGCTGGAGGTCCCTGGCGGGGCTGGCACGGCCACCCCGGGGCTGGGGCTCCCTGTGCACAGGGGGTCCCACCGACACCACTGCTGGCACTGGGCACTGCTGCTCTTCCTGGGCTGGGCCAGAGCAGTGTCCCCAGGAGCAGAGCTGTCAGCAGCAGAGAGGGGGCTCTGACAGCAGTGGCCCCTGCAGCAATGGCCCAAAGCAGGCAGGAAGCCTTCAGCCACCCTTGCTGCTGGAGCCACGGGGACTCCTGGACCGGGAGGCGGCATCGGGCCACAGGCATGCCAAATCCACCTTCATGCTCTGAAGGCCATGGCAGCCTTGGGAACTGCGGGACCCGGATCTGGGCTGCTGCAGGGGCTGATGTTTAAGGCTTGGAGCCTCCAAAGGCTCCGGGCTTCGCTTGCCAGCCCGCCTTGCACTGCCCTGTGCCCGCACTGATCAAGAGACAAAAGCCAAGCCAGGGCATCCTCACGCTGCCCCCATTCCTGCTGCTGGCAGCGGCCACTGGCCCCTGTCCCCCACTCGGCTGACAGCTGGAGGGGCAGGGCAGGCTGTGCTGGGCAGGGGGCGGGGGGCTTTGGGCCTGTGGGTGCTGCTGGTGCTGGGGGCCATGAACCCAACAGGGCCCCAAGCTCAGCCCCTGTGGGGCAGCTGCCCTCAAATCCCCACACTCCCCATGTATCCCTATAACAGATGGCAGTGGGTAATCCCACGTACTTCTGGGGAGAAATTCCCCATAGGAACTAAACCAAGGGTTCCAAGGGGAAAGTCATCACCAGCTGACGTTTAAAGCACCTTTACAAAGCTGGCTGCAGGGCAGGTGTGATCTCCAGGGCCTCTGGCAGTGCCTGTGTGCAGCTGAGGCTGTGGGGCTGCTCCCAGCAGGACACAGCACCGGGCTCAGGCCAGCCCTCAGCCCCTCACAGCTGATCCCAAGGGGGAGGCTCAGAAAGCACTTTCAGACCAGTTGCTGCAGATATTTCAAAGGACTAAATGTCATTCAAAGTAGCCATGTTATCAGTTTTGTTCCGGTGTCGACGCATGAGAATCCATGAAGGTGCATCTGAAAGTGCACTAAGGGCACCTCCACTTCCATCCCAAAGGGATCACAAAGGACAGGGCTCTGCTTTCAGCACTGCTGAGCTCCTAACCCAGCAGCTGAGTCCCAGGAAGAGGCAGTAACTGAGTGCACCAGGGACCCCGGCCTCTTAACAAAAGTCATGAATGCCACAGCCCACCCAACCCAATGCCTTGCATGTCTACCTTTTCCTTCTTCTCTCTTCCCTCCTGTCACTTTCCCCATTTTCTCTGTCCGGGAGCTTGGCTTCTTTCTCTCCTGTCTGCAGGTTCAGCCGCATGTGTGACCCTGCAGGAACCGCCTGACCTACAAACAAAGGTCACGTTATTTCAGAGCGCTGCATTACTCCAGCTTTGGGAGGAACTGGGAGCTGAAGGCACAGGCTCCTCCCTGGGAGAAGGGGAGAAAAGCTTCATCCCATACTGTGAGGAGTGGGATATTCACCACTGACGCCCCTCCCATCCAGCAGCACCCCTAAGGTGCTGCTTTTTCCTCCCAGAAATGCCACCCGAGCCACCAAAGGTGTCCCTGTACTGCCAGGCTGGCTCTGATCCACAGTGGAGGTGGAACCCTGAGCCCAGCAGACACTGGTTCCTTCCTCTCTTCTGGCCCAGGTCCTAGGAGAGCACTAAAACTTCACACCAGGAATGGATTTGGAGGCTACATGGAGAAAGGGGAATTGTTGCTGATTGGGGCAGACAGAATAAAATGAAGGTGCCAAAGGGAAATCAAAGCATCCCGCAGAGTACAGCCAGGTACGCTGCACATCAAGGCTGCGCTGGTGTGGAAATACTGTATTAAAAGGAATTTATGATCACTGCTATCTGCCAACAAAAATACACAGAATACATTAAGCTTTGGTTTTAAATTCAGAAAAGATTGGAAATTCAGAGTGGTTTTCAGCAGTTCAGCACAAACACATCTCAGTGGCCAGCCCAGCACTGGGGTGAAGAGGAGGCAATATTTGGTTACTACTTCTTGATGGCATTTCTTCTTCTCTCAGTGCAGGAATTCTGCCTGCCCAGGACAGCAAGGCTGCAGCTGAACAGCCACAGAGCTGCTCACAGATGGACAGACAGACCATAGCTGCTCACCCTCCTCCCTCCTGAGGATTCCTTATTCAGCCTTTCCTTTCTCTCTTCCTTTTACCTAAACATATACCTGGGATAGAGTAACAGCTTGCAGGAGACAGGGAGCATCTCCTACCAAAGGGAAGACAAGGGTAATTATTTTGTAGAATAAATACATGTACTTGCAGACAAAAAGCTCTGGTCTCAGGAACAACTGGATTGATCCCTCCCTGTTCAAGACCAAAGAGACATTTCCCTGATCAAAGGACCTGGTGCTTCTTATGTAAGACTGGGATGTTTGTGACAATTCAGACAGAAACATTTCAAAGCCTGTAGTCATCCAGTAGGTATAAATGCATTTAGAAAATGCAGGAAAATCCATCTTGGAGGATTTCCTATGAAAACAAGGTTTGCATTTCTGGCAGACTCTCTTTCTCTCCATCAGTCCCGCCCACTGGAAGTTGCATTGGTTGGATATGTGAGAGGACAGGTGTGATTATCTCCCCATTTTAGGGGAGGACAGGCTAGATGTGCCTCCTCCACACTTGAAGTGCTTTCCATGGACATGTCCCAACCTCCTCCTGCTCCTTAAACTTGTGATACATAGGACCTTTAATCACTGTCTATCTATGGGAGCATCCTCCCACGCTGGGAAGTTGGGCTCTGCAGGAATTTTGTGCCATCACCAATCTGTGCTCCTTGCTGGTGGTGGAGCTGGGACATGCTGGTCAGAGAGGAGTTTGTAGGATCTCCATGAAAAGGGCAACACCGTTCGGGCAACACCGGGACAGGGCTCTGCCAGCAAGGAAAACACAGCCAATGAGAGCGTGGTGGAGTGGGAGATGTCCCTGCCCACAGCAGGGAGGTGGAACGAGATGAGCTTTAAGGTCCTTTCCAGGCCAAGCTGCTGTAAGATGAAATGCCATCGCGTGCTGAGCAAGAGGCAGGAGGGGATCAGCAGGACAATCCCCTCATCTGCAGACACCGAGGCACTCAGGGGCAGAGCCAGGGCCCAGCTGGCTGTCTCCCCCCAAAGCCCAAAGCTTTCCTGGCCGCATCACCAGCGCTGGGCAGGCCAGGTCACAGCCCCAGCAGTGACTGCAGCAGCTCTGGGCTGTCACACAGCCGAGAATGGCCCCTGACAGGGAGCACAGCTGAGCTCCAGCTGCATCCAGCCACATCAGCCTCCCGCCTGCCAGGGGAGAGGAAGGAGGTGGACGGAATTCCTCTGAGGGAATCACCCAAAAGGAAAGCACGGGAGCAGGCTCCAGAAGGGTGGAGGGCTGGGGGGCTCAGCCCTCCCATTCCTGTTCTCAGTGTGAGAAACACTACTTGCTTCCAAAAAATTTAAGAGGTTTATTAAACCTTATCAAAAATACAACAGAAGACTGAAGAGAGAAAATATTACAGTGTTGGGAGCAGAGGATTTTCCCCACCATGTGCTCATCCACACAGTGGAGGTTTCACCTTTTAACCCTTTATCTCCCCCAAAGTTCTGTCCATCGACTCCTCCTGCTCTGCCCAGTGCTGGAGATCACTTCCTGACACCTTGACTGGAGGTCAGGTGCTGCCACAGTAAGGAGCCGACCCTCCCAAATGTCCCAAACCCAGGCACCCCTGATAACAGCACAAGGGGGATAAAACACAACTATAAATCTGTAAAACTTCTCCTAACAGATATACAGGATATTTGCCTTTGAATTGTGAGAGTCAGCCACGGCATCACTCATCTGTCACATAAGCAAGAAGGAAATAAAACCAAACCCAGGCATGGTGCTCATGAGCTGCACATCCAACACAGCCAAATCACAGTGTCTGCATCAGCCAAGACACAAACCCTTCCTGCTCCTGCTCTGCACACTAAACAAGATTTAACCAAGAGCATGTGAACCCCAGAGCAAAACTTGCAGCCTCGATGTGTTTAAGCAGCTCTTGGTGCTCCAGGGATTTCCCTCCCTTCTCGGCACAGCAGCCCAGGTTCATGGCACAGCAGGACAAATGCACTGCTTTAATAAATAAACCATGAAAAACATCTCTGTTTTCAACAAAAAGATTGACATTGACACTTAAAAATGTTACAGCTGTTCAAGGAAGGTCTTCTGTCTTATTTAGTTTGGGGTATTTTGAAGTCAACAGTGTGTTTGAGGGTGGGTTGACTTGCATAATGTGATTAAAATTGCTGATTTAGACGAGTAAGATGGAAATCCTGAATTTTAATCATGTTTCAGTATGTAGCTTCTAGACATATCCCTTAAAAATAGTTGATTCTCTTTGATTCCTATAATTTGATACTATTCAACAACTGGGATCACACACTGGAGCAATACATGTGTAAGCAATTACATAGCTTCACATGCTGCTAAAACAGAATCATTCTGCTAATAGCTTTTTCCCGAGAGAAATTAATTTTTTACTTATTGTTTGCATTAAGGTGCATTTGGGAAATGAAACTCAATTAAAAATACAAAAAACACGTTTTTATTTAAGGCATTTTTTAACATTTTTTCTCCTTGACACCTCAGACAAATACAAGATTTGTATCCACAGGTATGCACTGCATAGATGTGTTACTGAATGGTCCCTCTTCCCTGAGAGCTGCAAATCCTACAGCTGCCAGACCTCATTCCTTGCTCCTCATAAAGGGAAAGAAGATTTTCCATTCTAGTTAATTTCTCAGCTCTAAATCAACTACAAGTGAGCAGAAATAGCTGTGAAATCTCCTCCACAAACCTACCAGAAGGGCTCCAGCTGTGGAGGGGGAAGCGGCAAATTCCTGCCCCCACAAATGGTTTGGACCCCTTAAAAAATATCTCACTCTTGGGATTTTTTTAACCACAACTAAAATAAATTAAAATCAGTTAAAAATAAGATCACAGAATCCCCAAATGGTTTGGGTGGAAAGGAACCTCAAAGCTAATCCAGTGCCACCCCTGCCATGGCAGGGACACCTCCCACTGTCCCAGGCTGCTCCAGCCCCAGTGTCCAGCCTGGCCTTGGGCACTGCCAGGGATCCAGGGACAGCCACAGCTGCTCTGGGCACCCTGTGCCAGGGCCTGCCCAACAGGGAAGAATTCCTCCCTAATATCCAATCAGAACCTGCTCTCAGTTGGAATAGGTGTTATTGCATTGCCTTGGGGTGATGGATTGAGAGAAAGCCACAGGGTTTGAGCAGAGCTCCCAGTGCCTCTGCTGGGAACGTGTCACCCACGTGCCCCTCAGTCACTCAGCTGCTTTGCAGCCAAAAAGACAGCGTCCAACAGGTAAAGTACCCAGAGGATAAAACCCTTGTCACTGCACAAATGACAAGGTCTTTATTGGGAATAAATGTCAAAGCAGAGCGACAGCATTTATTTTCCAAGCAGGAGACACTGATCCTGTGGCGACACTGCAGGGATGGTGTTATTCCTGTTCCTGATTTAATCCCTTTATCAGCTGCAGAAGCACCAGGACAGGCTTTGGTCTCCCATGCCAGCTCTGACTGACACTGCTGTCCCCACAAGCTGTCCCCACCCCTTGGTGCTGCCTCTGCAGCCCAAAGCACCTGGAGGTCCCTCTGAGCTTTAGCACTCCTTCATTTGGATGCACTCTGTCCATAAAGTTGCTTAAAGAGATGCCAAGGAAGACTTTAATTTATAGCCCCATTCTTTTAATCTTGGTCAGCCAGATTTTTTCAGACATCTGTTTATATCTCCTTATAATATATTGGCTGGAGCAGCAGCACCAGGCAGCAGCTCCCTCGCAGGGGCTCTGCTGACATTTATAAACCAAAGCGATTTCTCTCATGTGCTTTATGTTATCAGCTAAACCTGTCCACTTAAATTATTGCCTTGTAACCAAATCACAACTATCTGTTACTCAACTCTGTGCACATTTCCCAGGCTCTATACCAATACCAAGCTTTGCAGAGGCTAAAAACACGATGATAAATTAATAAACAAATGGAAAACAGGACATGCTTCCACCAGGCTCACAACTGAGGGAGGATCAGGTACGTTGTGCACCACATTACTAAAAGCAGAGGGCTGCTGTGTGGAATATGCAGCATGCAGTGACGTCCAAAGAACCCCATCTCTCTTCTTCTAGACCAACCAAATGACCAGCTGTGTTTCCTCACTAAAGGAGAAAGGTTTCATCCTGCCCATCTGCTTTCCAGCACATCATTCCACATTCCACAAGTGGGTTTGTGTTCCAGCATGGGGACAGGGCTGAGCCCCAACTCATGGCACAGCTACAGGCTGGGAAGTTGTACATCACACACTGACCTGCAAACCTCCTGCCAAGGTTGTGCAGTAACTCACTGCACTTCTGGCAGTGCCTTCCCCATCCCATCCCATCCCATCCCATCCCATCCCATCCCATCCCATCCCATCCCATCCCATCCCATCCCCACCCCTTGGACAAAGCTGCCAGCCACTGACTGCCAATCAAGAGGAGCCCAAGAGGGACACGAGACTCTTCCCCTGCAGCACCACCCTGTCCCCGTGGCAGAGCAATCTCCCCTGGGAAGGCTGAGGCAAGCAGAACAAAGGTGATCCAGCTCGCTGAGGCAAATCCCTAGCTTGTCCCCAAGTGAGCAACCTTGTTTGGCATTGTTAGAGAATTCAAAAATCTATCAAGGGATTGAAAACAAGCCCCAGTTATGAGTCAGTAAGCGGATCTGCAGCTCTCAAAAATTACCTCGGTATGTGAGCAAGCCTCAGATAACATCTACCTTCCTTTACTCTTTGTTTCTCTCCACACAGGGAGTGAGAGAAAAGGGACTTTCTTTCTAGTACAGGCAACAAAGGAATCTGGAATCAATATGTGAATGTTCTAGCAAAACACATCGGCAGTGCTGCAGAACTGAAATAATCACACTGCCAGAGCATCCATAATAACTTATCTGATGGCACCGCACCTTCTCCATTAATAAAATAATGACTAAAAACTACCAGGAGACAAATCCCAGGGAGCAGCAGAGCTCCCCACAGCTGCGTCCCCAGCTCCAGGAGCCACCAGTGCCATGCTGGGGAACTGGCTGAGGCCAGGGCATCCTGTGCTGGTGACACACAGGGGACACTGTGCCTGACTCCAGCTGTGCCTGGGTGGATGGGATGTCCCACACCAGGGTGCTCGGAGGAAAACAGAGGAGCCAGGCCCATCTGGGGGGCTCAGCTCACACCCTGACCCCAGACTCTGGTTAGAGCCGCTGAGCAAGGAAGTAGCAAAGCCTGCCTCTGTTTTTTTTTTTTCTTTTCCTTTCTTTCCTACAAAGGCAAGTCCTACCACTCTCCAGATTGTTTGTTACTTCAAAACAGAACATTTTTACACAGAAAAGGAAGACATGTAGCAGACACAGGAAGAAGAGGCCCAGAGCCTGAATCTCATTTTATTTCTTTCTGTCCCTTTTTCACTCAGCTATAGCCTTTTGCATTAGTTCACTGTCTGGCACTCACTGCTCCTCCCAGTTAAGTGCCACTGGAAAATGTCATTAATATGCTTTATGTCACCTCGTCTTGATAGCTGGTGGAGAGGTTTCACAGCACCAGGCCTGGAAGCTCCCCCAGCAGCTGCCCCAGCAGCCCCAGCATTCCCCACTTCGGGCAGGGAGGAAGCTCAGACACCTGTGTGCACATCCCAAGTACAAACTCCCGTGATGCTGGATGAAATGCTTTACAAATCCACTCCCTGGGCAGCTCTTCCTCCCACTGTACTGCTGGGAAGCCACAGCTGCCTGTTGAGTGCAGCAGCTCCTCAGAGAAGCACCAGCCTGGCCACTGCTTCTCGATTTCTCAGGTAACCAGTGACAGCAGGGGCTCTGTTAACTACTGCAAATAATAATAGACAAAACTCTTTTATAAAATCACTGTCTACTGTCCGTGTTCATAAAGTGTCCCTTAAGCATAAGCTCTGCAGGGGATGGGATGCAGGACGAACCCCTGGAGTGATGCACTATGCCCAGTGCCATGGACCACCTCTCCCAGGCACTGCCCAGCTTGGGCTGAAGGAGCTGGGCTGCCTCTGCCTGTGAGTGACCAGCCCTGGTGGTGCCAGCCTGTTTTCATCGCTGCTGTTATGTTTGATCTTTGCCCAGAAGGCTGACAAGGACAGAGATGTCCTCCTATTCTGGGATTGCAGAGGAAACCCTAAGAGAGGAGTTTTGTCCTTCCAGCATGAGCAAACAATTGGCACTGCTGCTCCCTTCTGCCTCCCAGGGCACCCAGACACACAGGGAGCAGGCAGGGCCTGATCCCTCAGCCACAGACCTCACAGAGGCTCTTCCAGAAAGGGATGAATTGTTGAGAGACTGAATGAAGAGTTCAAAGCACCTCAACAAAACCAAGGAAGTCTCATGTAAGAACTTCAGTAAGAATCCGACAAACCCGTCTGTGACATTCCAAGCTATGTTAATAAACATCCTGGAAATCGACCTGTCAAAAGGCGATGTCTAAGTACAACATCTTCTCCAACACTGATTTTGTTCTGTGCTGCAGTGGAGCAGGGACAGAAGCCATCTGAAATGCTTTCAAGCCAAAGGTAAACCTGTCCCCCATTCAACACCCAGCACTGCTGCTGGCAGCAAAGGCATTCCTGGGAAAGCCCCAAAGCCACACTGTTCTAATACATCCCAACAGCAGGTGTGTTCCTGCCCAGGCTCCTCACAGGTCCCAAAGCAGCAGCACTGCCTTCTGCTGGACTTGAACCCCACTTGAACAGGGGCAGGGGAAGAATTATTGAATGGTTTGGCTTGGAATGGACCTTAAAGATCATCTGGACTTGGATCATCTGGCCCTCCTGCCACAGGCAGAGATGCCACCCCAAAAGGGCTGATCCCATTGCAGTTTCTCATTTAGCAAGAGAGAAGCGACCCACTGGTGTTGTTGACGTCGGCGAACCCAATGGGAAGAATGATGATGTCTAACTCCATTTCAGAAGGCTAAATGATTGCTTTATTATAATTATGTTATAATACATTAATATGCTATATAAAAGAGGATACTAAATACTACATGCTACTTTCTCTAACTATCATATCTAACTAACTCACAACTCGTGACCCTGTTCTCCAGAGCCCAGACACAGGTGGATCCGATTGGCTCTCAGGCCCAAACAATCCACCATGATCCAACCAAGAGCTCACTCCAGGTAAACAATTCTCCAAACACATTCCACAAGAGAAAAACATGGAGCAGAAATAGAAATTGTTTTCTCTTTCATTTCTCTCTGTGCACCTCAATAAAAAATCCTGAGAGAGAGAGAAATGTGCTTGCCACATATCACCGTTTTAGTATAAATTTAAAAAAAATTAAATTAAAAAAATGCATCTGCAATTCTTCTGCAGGGTCCTACAAAAGAGAGCAAACACATCTCAAGAGGTCCCCTTATCAATTTGCTAGTTATCAATCAAAAGCAAAATCAAATGCTGATGTGGAATGTTCAAAGAGATCCTTTACCTGCAAACCATCTATCAAATCTCTAAAACAAAACTTACAACATAAAACCCAAACAACAATTAAAATAATGCTCAAATTTCAAGTCCAAACAACTGATTCTCGGGAGAAGTTGTCCATTGATTGGAAACGTTGATCTTGACATCCTCAAAAGTACTTCTCAATGCTGAAACAGAGAACTGCTGAATCCTGAAACAAAACAACTGAAGAAAGTCCAAACAACAATTAAAAACCCATAAACAAAAACCAAATGTGACATCATATAATTATCTAATACCAAAACACTGAATGTCGTCCCAGAGGCTGCAACAACTGATAAAACCAACTTTGGGCTGATTGCCAACCATGCAAACATACCTTTCTTGTGCAAAAACCATCACCAAATTAAAAAAAACTGAAAAAATCTCTGAAATCCCATGGCCAAAACTCTTAAATCAACCACTTTTTTTTTCTTGTTCTTTGTCTTTTCAACCACCTCTATTTAATTAATCTTAAATCTAATAATTTTGTTTTTGTGGTTTTTTTTTTTTTGTTTGTTTGTTTGTTTGTTTGTTTTTTTATCTCGGAATCAGAATGCCCAGCAAGTAGCAGGCTTTAAGACCCTGCGCAGCTGGCGGCCCCGGTCCATGCGGGCGGAGCCAAGATCCCAAACCCGGCCGTGGGGCACACGGGGCCCTCCGGCCGGGGGGCTGGACCAATCGGTCCCAGCCCGACCGGCGGGGCGGGATCTTCATCTTCACAGCCCGCCCCCACCACGCGGCCAGTGTCACGGCAAGTCTTCCAGAATTGTGTTCATCCCGCACCGCGCCTAGCCGTGGCCGCAGCCACAGCCTCTCAGGACGCGTTTGCCCCCGCCCCTCAAACGAGGGCATGACACAAGAACTGCCCCAAGGCTCAGCAGAGAAGGTGTTTTTCCCAGAGAAGTGTTGATTCTCAGGACCTGCGGCACGGTTGGGCCGGCACGCAGCTCTCTGACCCCTGGCCGCAGCAGCCCCACGCTCTCCGGGCACAATGCCAGCGGCAGCATTCCCGGAACTCATCCCCCCCACCCCCCAAACGGGAGCGGGAGGGGCGAGGGGCCTCGAGCTCCGGCGAGAATCCCCCACCCAAGCAAGAATTGGACCAAGAAAAACACTGTTCCCCAGAAAGGCACTAAACTTCATGACTTTCACTTTCGCGGCAGCTGCAAGGAGCTGCCGAGGAGCGCCAGCAGCAGAGAACAGGCTGGGAGGGGACCCCGGGCTGATTGGAGACGGCGGGGTCCGCTCCAACGCGGCCCCAGGCTGCTGCTGCTCGCTGCTGCTGGCAGCGCCTGGCGACCCGGCGAAAGCCGCGGGAGGCGGCGGTGCAGCCGGGACCGGCGGGGCCGGCGCGGGGGCCGCTACGGGCGGCGAGGCGCGCATCACAGCCGATATCGGCGGCGGAGCCGGCGCGGGGAGGTCCTCGGCCGGCGCCGCAGGCTGGGGGTCTTCTATATCATCACAGCTCGCATCGGGAACAGGCTCCGAGCCGGCGAGCGGGACCACCGGCGCGGCGGAACCCACCGCTGTGGAGGGATCGGCCGCTGGTGCAGGGGGCGCAGCCGCCGCCGCGGGAACGATGACGGGCGGTGCCGGAGGCGTGGCTGACAACTCCGAAGCAGGGGCCGGCGCGGGAGCCGGCGCAGGCGGCGTCTCCGCCCCTGCCGAGGTGGCTTCAGGCTGGCTCTCAGCGGCGGGTGTGTCTCCCAGCTCCGAATGGGCAGGAGGAGGAGGAGGCACGGCTGCAGGCGGGGAAACCGGCGGGCGGAGCGGCGTCTCCGCCTCGGCCGGGAGCGGCCCCGCACCCTCCGAAGGGACGCGGGGGCGGGGCTCACACGCTGCAGGAGGAGGAGGTGGAGGAGGCTCCCTCTGCGCAGAAGCAGAAGAAAATTTCTGAGCCACGGACAAAGGCTCTGCCCCCACCTTTTCGCGGGGGGGCACCTGCAGCAAAGACTGGATTATCGGAAAAGGGGTCCATTTCTGGACTATCGGAAGAAGCTCGAAATAAACTTTCATGTATCGAAACGCCCAGAGATCTCGCATGACGTTTTTCCTGATGATGAAATACAGGGATCTCCAAGCCTCTGTATTCAGGGAAAAAGCCAGATCCCCGAAAAAAACACGAGTGTCTGCATATTCAAGAAACTCCAAAAAATCATCATCAGGGATAGAAATTCCATTGACCCGAGCCAAATCTCTCCAGAGGGCAAGTATAGGGCCATGTACACAAGACAAACCAATGTCGAAATCTGCAGACATCTCTTCCCAAGGTTAAAGTCCACCCTAGATCAGGGTAGTACTATTATCAGAAAATCAGTACCTTTCAAAGGAAGGCAGAGGCGTCCAGTTACGGCAAACTGCTCGGGGCTGCACCTGGTCCTATAGAGAGGGTTCCCACGGCGTCTTACCTCCCCTATCCCTCGCAGGGACGTCGGACATGCCTTTTCAAGAGGGTTCACCTCCTTTCCCGTGTTAAATCACGGTTGTGGACCGATCCAGGTCCTGGTTCTTCATCCAACGTTCGGGGTCACCACTTGTTGTTGACGTCGGCGAACCCAATGGGAAGAATGATGATGTCTAACTCCATTTCAGAAGGCTAAATGATTGCTTTATTATAATTATGTTATAATACATTAATATGCTATATAAAAGAGGATACTAAATACTACATGCT
Organism: Vidua chalybeata; assembly: GCF_026979565.1. Taxonomy (NCBI): domain Eukaryota; kingdom Metazoa; phylum Chordata; class Aves; order Passeriformes; family Viduidae; genus Vidua; species Vidua chalybeata. The sequence continues at coordinate 7,496,666 of NC_071552.1, read as the reverse complement.
ACTTTCTCTAACTATCATATCTAACTAACTCACAACTCGTGATCCTGTTCTCCAGAGCCCAGACACAGGTGGATCCGATTGGCTCTCAGGCCCAAACAATCCACCATGATCCAACCAAGAGCTCACTCCAGGTAAACAATTCTCCAAACACATTCCACAAGAGAAAAACATGGAGCAGAAATAGAAATTGTTTTCTCTTTCATTTCTCTCTGTGCACCTCAATAAAAAATCCTGAGAGAGAGAGAAATGTGCTTGCCACACACTGGTGCTTGCTGTGCTACTCTCCTGTGGCTGATGCCACAGAGCTCACTGGGTGCACTCAGGGTGGTAAGGGCTCCTCACACCAGGATTACAGGGAGACACACGCCCACAGTGTGGGGAGAACTTTCTTGCACCCTGTGATTTTTAATGCCAACCTTGCTGCAATAACCACATCTTTAAGCACCATCCATCAGGCCTTCAACTCAAACAATTGTTTGGCTGAAAAGGGTTTTAGAGCCACTCTTTTGTCACACTGCTGAGAGGTATTCTCTGTAATTTGTTGCCCTCAGCAAATAGAATGAAAACGTTTTTAAAATGATGCCAGAATCCAATCCCTCCTCCCGTGATTCAATCCACAGCTAGCAGAGAACAAAGACTCACAAGGAAGGGGCTCCCCACTAAGTAACCCTTGATTAGAGATGTGAAAGCACCATTCCATTTGGACATTGGGCTGGACAGTGCTCACAACTGGCCCTTTTCCCTGAGCCAGGGCTCTCCTGTGGCACTGGGATTTATGTTCTCCCAACTGATCAGCTGGTGCTGAGTGCTCTGAACTCTGCTGTTCAAACCAGAGGCAGCCCGTGAGGCTGGGCTGGGCTCACTCCTCACACCACCTGCCAAATCCGTTTGGCTTCTCCTGCAGCTCCTGCAGCAAGAGGGAAGGAGGGCCAGGTGAGCCCATGGGGACAGGCAGGGCCCTGGCTGGCAGTGCCAGAGCAGGTCCCTGTGACTGCCACCTGCCCTCGCTGGCAGCCAAGGTGACAGTGATGATGATGGCACACGTGGCTCAGCCTTGTGCCCAGAGCTGAGCCAGCTGCCTGCTGAACACACACCAAACCTCATTCCTCTCGTGCACGGGAACCACGAGGACAGGAGGGGTGCCTGTCACACACGGGGCACAGTGTGGCCCTCCCATGAGGTGCCTGGGCCCCCTGGGAAGTCTCGAAGTGATGGAAGAGAAGGTTGAGGCCAGCGAGGTGCCAGGGGAGGAGGGGTCACAGGAGGGCTCGAGAGGGAAATACAGTGCCTCTGATGGAGGCACTGCTGCAGCATCTGCTGATGTATCTGCTGCTGCTGCTGCAGGAGGCAGCAAAAAGCTCCCGTGGCAAAGAGCTCCTCCAGCAAGTGCTCCGCCCTCCCACCTCCCTCCAGCGAGGGCTGCTCTGCCTTGCAGCGCCGCCGCAGCAAACACACCAGGAAAAAAAATAACCACAGGGCAGGAAGAAGAAGGGTTGTCCTTTTGAAGAGTGGCCACAACGTTTTCACTTTCTCAGCAAACCCTTCTCCCCCGTTTCAAGGCAGGCACTGTGGAGAGTTACCACAGCCCCGGGTGCAGCAGGAGCTGGGTGCTCAGGATTCAATACGAGGCACTTGATTTATTTTTTCTTCTGATACTGGGCTTGACGTCTGGGAACTGCAGCAGTTTAGAGAGTTTAATCCCACAAAGGTCTGAGCAGAAGAAACAGAGACACCAAAACACTCTGATATTTCATCTCTCAAGTGGCACACCAGGCTGCAGAGACACTGCAGTGACTTTTGTCTCACCATGTCCCCAAGTCAACATCCATGAGAAGCTTATTTACAAAAGCCAGTTTTAATCCCTCTCCAACTCACTACATTATTTATCCCCAAGCCAATGCTACAATCCATTCAATAATTTTCATTCCTCAGGTCTATTTGTTACTCCAGAAAGCCCATCTAGGATGCTGAAGACTTGGCTACATTCAGAGAAAATCAATGCAGGATGTAAGCAGAGAAGGACAAGGCAGCTTACCAGGAAAACTGAGAACCTGACAAAAGGAACTGAGGATGATATTAATTTTGTGGTATTTTAGGCATTTAATTCCTTTTGAGAGAGGCTTCTTTACTATGATGGAGGTTAGCACCTCAGAACATCATCAACCATCATGTCTCCCACATCTGTCACTCTCAGAGAGCCTCTCCTCCTCTCTCAGGGACTCATGAGATGGCCACCAAAGAACCTGGCAATGTGGAGGCACAGGAAGGATACAAGAAGGAGGGATAATCCATCAGGACCAACACCAGTGTGAGAATCAGGAGGTTTAAAACAGCCATGGTTAATCTGTGGTTGGAAACGAGGAACTGAAGGCTAAAAGTGCTCAACTTGAGGAGGGCAAAGGAGCAAAAAAGGAAACTATTTTCCAGGGGAGGGCTGGGAATCTCAAGAAGGGTGTTCATGACCAGGCCTCAGCACTCTCTGTTCCTATCCTCAGCTTCTGAGTCTGTAACTCAGTGCTGAAATTGCAAGGATGAGACATGTACAACACGAACTCCCTTCTCCCAGCTCCAGCTTCCAGCAGGAGCGTTTCAGGACATGCTGTGCTGCTGTCAGGGCGTGCAGCTGATTGCCTTGGATCCCATCTCTGCTCAATGTGTGTCAGCTGGCTCCCCTCTCCCACAGCCGCAGCCACGTCCCAGAAGCGGTGTCCCCCGAGCCCGGAGCCGAGGGCACCGGAGCTGCAGACGTTTGGCCAGCACTGCCCAGTCTGGCTCTGGAAGGTGCTGGCCCCACCCGCTTGGCTGCGAGACGAGCAGTGTGGATGGAAGGAGCCGCCTGCCAGCCCCCCTGCCAAGGCAGAGTGAGAACAAATTTGGATAATAAAAGCTGGAATAAGGAGATGCCTTGGAGAGCGCGCTGGAATAGCGCTTTGCGAAGCTTCAATTTAAAGCCTTGTTTCTACAGCTAACGCAGTCGTAAGGGACATTAGCCTAATTTCTGTCAAGAGAACTTGTCAACACTGCAGTATTTAAGATAGACACTAAAGATGTGTTTTATCTCACAGATAGATCACTGGGAAAGGAAGGAGCTGTGCCACACTTGGTTCACAGGAAAATAAATTGACGTTCTCCCTGGGCCTAATTGGTGGATGCTGTTTTATAACACCACATGCACGAGCAGCCTCACATTTTATCAGTGTGCAGCTGAGATCGGTGCCAAATCCACTGTGGGGTTAGATACAGGAACCCACAGGGATGTGCTTCAAATAGGCACCCAAGGACACAGAGCTGGGCATTTTCCAGCCACAGAGTAGCTGAAACATTTGGCCACGTCCTGAAGGGTCAGGTCCTTCTACTGATGGTGTTCACCAGCTGAGCCACAGCTAGTGGGGTGGGATTTCAGGGCCCAGGGGAGAAAACTGGTGACAGAAGAAGAGAACTGGCTTGTCTTCCTCAAGACCACCAGCAGGAACTTGCCTGGCCTGGTTTTTAGAGACGCTCATGGTGAGTCAACAGAAAGCAAAAAGAGGCTGTACCCTGCAGCTTTAGGAGAGAAGTGTTAGCATGCTCCTGCTCCCATCATACCCCACTTTGAAGAACTAAAGCGTTCCCAGGAGCACGAGTGTATTAAGGCTGGCATGGCTCCACACCTCCCACACGCCAGCCCTGGGGCTGGGTTTGAGATATTCCCAAAATAATGCTGGTGCCACGGCACAAAGGCTTGTCCCAGACTGCAGCTTCTGCAGTGGAAAGTTGAAAATGCCCTTTTGTTTGCCGTTGTTACACAGAAAAAACAGCCATGTAACCTTGTCCAGCCTTGGAACAGAAATCAGCTTGCAGAGGAAGCCTGAGGGAGCGCGACCCTGAGCTGCAGGCTCAAGGGCAGGAGGGTGGCTCTGCTCTGCCACGGAATCTGCACTTGCAGAAGAACTAAATCACTACAAGAGCCAGAAATGTCCCTCGGGAAGGAAATCCTCTCAAAGATAAATCAATAACTCAGTGTAATTTTAGCATGCAGCCAGGAGAATTTACATTGCCAGGAAGGCTGAGAGCCCTGCCACAGAGACAGAGGCACAGCATCATCAAACAGCCCTGCAGCAGACCCTGCGCAAGAGCTCGGGCTCCGGGCGTTCACTGCAAAGCCACGAGGCTGGGCTCTGCATTTTGGGACCCCACAGACCCAAATCACAGTGACAGCAGCAGGGATGTGGTCCAGCCAAACTCCCCTGGGACAGACCCACCTTTCCCTTTTCTCCTCTGCAGCAGCAAGGCTGCTCCCTGCAATCCTGGCAGAGCTGGCAAATGCTCCAGATCCTGCAGGGATCACACTAAGCTCAACCAAACCAGGCACAGGAGCAGAGGGAGAGTGCTCCAGCCACAGCCTCCACCCCTGGCCAGGGGGTTCCCACCAGCCAAGCCACCCACAAAACAGCACCACAGGGATGTGCTGCAGCCTCCGGTGATTAATGAGACTGCAATTTAAGTAATTATATTAATGCTAAGTACACTTGGAGCAGTAAGTTCAAGGGAACTAATGACACTTTAGAGCACAGTTCAACACTGAGCAGTAACTCCAGCAAAAAGGAGGGGGAAAAAAAGCCCCTAATTATTCAGTAGCTCTTCTCCCAGATTCTCAGGGTCAGATTGGAGGAGAAGGTGGCCTGAATTATATTTTCGTTCCCAGAACATCAACAGAATTGCTAAGTGAGTTCCAGCGGCAAGGTCAGAGCCTGCCCATTGTTATGCATGCCAGCCCTGTCCCTTCCCAGCTCTGCCGGGCCAGGCAGGGCTGGGCTGCCGTGTCCCCTGCCAGCACTGCCACCACCGAGCCCTGCTGCTCCCGGGGACAATGGACCAGCTCCTGTGCCAGTGTTTGTCCTGGTCCCCAGCACAGACAGACAAACTGCAACAACCAGTTCCTCAGAAGCCAGGTGTAGCCTCCATGTCTGAAGGTGCAGGAGCCTGTCCAGGATAAGCCTGAGGAGCAAACAGCCCAGGTTTGTGTACAGCAGAGGTTCGTGTACAGCCAGCCCTCTCCAGATTGCCTGCTGGCACAGCCACAGCCCCTGGCAGACGTGGAGCCTGTGTGGCATGCAGACTGGGAAGGACCGTGCCCACACACACAGAGCTCTTCCTCTGCTACAGCCCACCTGGAGCTGTGGAGGCGTTTTGGAGCACCCATGCTGGCCACAGTCCTGTCACTCCTCACAGGCTCCTTTGGTGCCAACAAGCTCTCACACAGACTGTGCCATCAGTGCTGATGTGTTCCAAAAGCCTCTGTCTGCAAATCCAACTTTACAGCAGTTACCAGTACAGTCTGGGCTTCTCTATGACTTCATTGAGACTTGGACTTTTACAGGGGCCTGGAGTGCCAGGACAAGGGAATGGCTTCCCAGAGCCAGAGGGCAGGGATGGATGGGATATTGGGAATTAGGAATTGTTCCCTGGGAGGGTGGGCAGGCCCTGGCACAGGGTGCCCAGAGCAGCTGTGGCTGCCCCTGGATCCCTGGAAGTGCCCAAGGCCAGGTTGGACACTGGAGCTTGGAGCAGCCTGGGACAATGGAAGGTGTCCCTGCCATGGCATGGGTGGACTGAGGTGGGATTTAAGGCCACTTCCAACCCAAAGCATTCTAGGATCCAATGACTCTGCACCTCTGAAATGCTGAGATCTGCCAGCAGAGCTGCCCCAAGGGCCAGAAGCTGAAGGTGCATTATGACCACCCCACACAAAGCCAGGACAATGACTTGTTAAGCTCCTACTGTGCAGAACACGAAGCTGCCTGAGAAGCCAGGGCAGAAGAACTCTGCAAAGACAACACAGAAGAGGAGACTCCACAAGCCTCACGTGACCCCTGTGTTTGTTTGAAAAACAAACCCAAATTAAATGAACCCAAATTAAATATCCCACAAGTATGGTGTCTTAGGATTGCACTCAGAACTCTCCTGGTGCCTTCCAAGCTCAGCAGCAGCATCCAGCAACAGGTAACATGCAGAAGGTAATTCAGTGATGATTAGCAAGACACATATGAAGTTATCCATCACAGAGCAACTTGTGTGTACCTACATGTCCTTCAATACAATTAGAAATCAATAGCAAGATGCAGAAACCCTCAACCACCCAGTAAAATATAAAGAATACTTGTAATATTGATTTTAAAAGCACCTTGGTGAAGACAGTTGAGAAGAAGCCTGAGAAAGCAAAGCAAAATGCCTGAATTGAAACCTTTTTTTTTTTTTTTTTTTTTTTCCCTAAGAAAGACATTAATAATGGATTTTCAATGCAAGAAGAAAAACTGAAACCCACACCAGTCTCTCCTGGTAATAACAGCTTTCTGCAAAGCCCAGCTATTAATGTAACAGGGACGTCCATCAATCAGGCACACAGAAAGTACTTCGAGAGCTAAAAAAAGACCATGCAAACATCTGCTTCTGGCAACTTAAATTTTGCCCTTAAGCACAAGGAACATAATAAATTATCAGGAGGTTGGGCTTGAACTTGTTTTCCTCCATCCTGGACCTAAATGCTGGGGATAAGGATGAAGGTACACAAACGTGCTGCTGCTGGGATTTGTCCTGACAAAAAAAGTGGGAGAAAGGAGCATGGTTTCATTTGTGTTTTCATTTGAAAACACCTGGTGCAAGAGGACACCAAACGGGGGCGTAGCATCTCCCTGTCTGCAGTTCAGGGAGCTCCTGTGAACCCTTTTCCACTTCCAGCATCTTCAGCACATCCAAGACTGCTGGAGTGGTCCCACAGTGGAGTGACAGATGTCCCAGTGTGCTGCAAGGTGCCCATGGGATCCCTCCTCACCCAGCTCCTTCCCCGTGGAACTGTGGTAATTTTGGCAGGTCCTCAGTCCCTCAGTGTTCTCTTCAACCACCACGTCACACTTGGGGCCCATCCACACTGCCTGGGGTGTCCCAGAAACCCCAGAAAAGCTGGATTTCCACCAAGGAAACAGCTGCAGAAAGCAGCTGAGGTGTCCCCACACCTTCAGTGTCTCCCCCCTTGTAAAACACAGCAGGTCAGAGCAAGTGCTGGAGATAATGAACACAATTTACTGATTCCAGCACAGGAGGCTGCAGGCATGGCTGCAACTAAGTCTTAATAAATTCTGAAGAGTGACACCATAAAATGGCATTATGGAAGGCTGTATTTATTGTCTCCCCATGCTTCCATCTCCAAGGTGCCACGTTACACTTAATACGAGTTTTCTCCCCAGCTGCCAGTGTTGCAAACCCTGACAAGCTAATGGTCGGCCAACCCTCCCCAAACACACACATCTCCACCCAGCACACAGCCTCCGTGGCAGGAACAGGCAGAAATGATTAAACCAGTGCTGCCCAGGTGCTGCCCAGCCCGTCCCCTCCGTGCTGGCTCTGCAGGGCTTCCTGTCCCTCCAGGACAGGAGTTTTGTCCCTGGAAGCAATGCAGAGGAGGAGCAGCTGCTGTAGGGTGGTACCTGCATGCCCAGTGACCTGCTGGGACAAGAGCATCCCTGCCCTGCCCTGCTGGGAGCACCATAACCCTGCCAGCAGAGCAGTCCCACCTGAAACTACTGCCTGCTGTCACAGCAAGCTCTGGACAGGGCATCAACATGCCTGTGGAGAACCACGGAGAACCAGGGGTCCTTGTGGAGAACCAGAGGTCCTCATGGAGGACCATGGAGAACCAGAGATCCTCATGGAAAACTAGAGGACCCCTGGCTCCTCGTGCAAGAAGGGCAGGAAACCTCCCCATTCAGCATTCCCAGCTCCTCTGCCACTGCAGTGTGCACTTCCATGGTTCCATATTTAGCTTTTGGACCACAGATACAGATTTTCTGGAGCACAATCTCCACTGAGCTTCTTGTTCTCCCTGCTGGTGTAGTGTTCTAAGCCTGCAAGAAAATCACCTTTGAGCTTCAGGCAGCTCCTCGGGTGTGGATAGAGACTTGACAAGTATAAAGATGCCGTTGTTCCATCCCTGCCTGCATCACCTGCACTGCAGAAGGCACAAAAGAAATCATGTGAACTATGTTTAGTTCTCTTCAGATTAAGAAAAGGCAACAAAAACCCCCAAAGTCGCATATATTATTTTATCAAGTATAGCAAACAGTACAAACAGGCAGTGCAGGTTTGTTTGGCCTGAGAACACTCGCAGTGGATGGAGGAGAGTGTGTGCATCTCCTCATGCAGTGTTCACACCTCTGAGCACAGCCTGGGCTGCAGGAGCCTCCATGTCCCTCCTCTCTTGCCAGCTGACAGCTTACCAGCTATCCTCAGCAGCCTGGCCCCGCTCCTCCTCCAGGACAAGTCCTTTCCCCTTCAGAAAGCAACCCAAAGGTTTAGAGAGCATCTGAAGAGATCAGTGTGTGGAAGGATGATGAAACAGGAGTCAAGTGAAAGCCCCTTGACTTCTCTTCCAGCAAAGGCTCTGCCCTCATGGGGTGTCTTCCCTGCAGCCTCTGGCTCCTGGTTCCAGCCCTCTGGACCCACAAATCCCCAGCAGCTCAGACATTTCCTGCTGCCTCTTTTCAGAGAAGACCCTTCTGTGCTTGCCCCACTCAGACTGCAGCTGATGTTAGTGGGGGAGCAGTCAGCACCACCACCAGGGCTTGCAGCTCTCTGTGAAGCCACCATGAGATTTTCTGTCTTAAAAAAGGCACTGCCAGACAGTCCCTGAGAGCTGAGGCTGGAAACACCTCTGGGATCAACCCCTGCTCAAGCAGTGTCCCCTCCAGCCCTAGGCCTGTGTTGAGGAGGGTCTGGGATGTCCCAGGACTCCACCACCTCTCTTGTGGAGCTGGCTTGCCCCAGTCACCCTGCAGTAACCAGATTTTTCTATGTTTAAGCAGTGTTTTCTGTGTGTTTTGCCGTGGAGGTGTCTTGGAATGGCAGCACAGCCAGTGGGACAGCAGCCACTCCTCCAGCGTTCCCTCAGACAGTCTATAAATACCTTCACTCCACCTGTAAAACCATCACCATGTGCAACCTCCTCGCAGCTCCAGCTAATCCAGATACAGCCTGGGATAACAATTTTTTGTGTATTATCTGGTGAAGAACAGAGAGATAACTGTAATTAGGAGCACCCTGGTTAGCAGGTGAAATGATCGTGTAATTAATGAAGATCAGGTGGGCTTTGTTTCAGATAAGGAAAGCAGCAGATTCTATCAAAATGTAAATGCAGCTTAAAATCCAGCCTCGGTGATCACTTCGAGGTGCTTTCAGAAACACCACCAGCCCGAGATGCAGAGGTTTCACTTGGGCTGAATGACACATCCTAAAAATAAAACCTGGTCTGGGGCTAACATGTAAATTGTTGATTAGATCTATTTATTCACACCCTGCAGTGATGGGGGAGACTTGCAGCTCCCTGTTCCTCCTCTGGCTTTGCAGGATCACAGGCACATTCCTGTTATTGCTGCTTGCAAGGACTCTGCAACCCCGGGAGCTCTCCAGCAGCAGAACAGCAGCAATTCCAAGTGACAGGCTGTATACATTAATTCTGTATTCAGATAACATCCTGTTGCAAGTGAATGACCCAAGCAAAACTTCCTGCAGTCTTTAGGAGCAGGCAGAAAAATCAGGAGAAATGAGCCTGAGTCTTTTGAATCAGAAATGTTGTCCCTCATTAGAATTTCCAACACCACCACCCTTACTCCTTCCAAAATGTAAACACATAATAAAAAATTAAACGTGAATCTAGCGTGGAAGAGTGCTTCCAATAAATGGGAATTAGTTCTACAAAACATCAGGACAGACCCAAGGAGATTACATTTTCTTCCCCAGCTTTTGCTGGTAAAGCAGGGCTGGAAAAACAGAGCCATTTTTAACTGGGAAGTTTCCTCAGGATGTAAAGGAAGCAGCTTCAGTAAAACAGAGCCATTTGTCTCGGTGTACGTTCAAGTAAGAACAAATGCAAAACCAGCTTCTAGACCTCAAGTAGCATCAAATAGCTTTTTAATTTATGTCCCAAATTCCCTGCAGATTCTGAAATGAACAGAGGGTAGGGTTCAGAGAAAATGCCTCGCTCAGTCAAGACAGCTGGATGGATATTCTGAGTTTTCCTCAGAGGAGCAAGGTGCTTTTGCACCAGAATGGAGCAGGCACAGCACATGGCTCTGGGAGGATCTGTGGAAAGAGCAGACCTGTTGCTTGTGTAACCCTATAAATAAATGTATGGAAAATTGAATAACTTAGGAAAGAAAAATGAGGGAAAAAAAAAAAAAAAAGCTGGAGCCCCATCTGAGCAAGAGGACAATTTGCAGGCAAGAACTGTGAAGGAGCAAGTTAAATATTCTTCACAGGAGCCATCTGACTGTGCTGACTGCCTGAAAAACCCTCTGACCTTGTCCACTCAGAATCAGTTCTGTCGAAGTTTCAGTAAGTCAGGCCTTAGCCCGTGGGGGAAAACTGCAGGGAGGAAGGGCCTGAGCAAGACCATGGAAAATACTCCTTAATTATGGAAACAAGATAATGCTGCAGAACTGTGGTTAAGGGATGTACATGATCCAGACTGAACAGCAAGGAAAAGCCAGGGATTAGTGCCTAGAGCCAAGTTCTTTTGTAATCACTGCCACACACATCCCTGGGCCCAGATCCAGCATCTCCTGGAGCATGTGGCCACATGTGTCCTGGGAAAAGGGCTCAGAAATGGTCATCCTGGCCACAGGCTCAGGCACTTGTGCTCCAGCAAACCTTCAGCCAGGGCAGGGTCTGGATACAGAGCCAGCAATGCCAAAGGGATGAATGTGGACAGAGCTGGAAAGATGGTGCATCCCCTCGGGGCTGGGGCTGCCTCCATCACCACCAGCAACTGAGAGTAAATACAGGAGAGTGGGCTGAAAACACAATGTCTGCAGGAGATCTATAGGTCAGGGTTTAATTTGTAAATTAAAGAATAAAGTTGACAAATTTAGGGAAAAAAAAATAATCTCAGCAGGAATGCCTGACCCCCAGAGCTGCCAGCCTCTCCCAGAGCATGTGGTCAATCATATCCTGCAGCAAACACTGCAATGCTTGCAGTGCTTGTCCCACCCAAGATCACACATTTGGAGCCTGAGGGAGTTGCTGTGATTATGTTTGATCAAACCTTCAGAACTGTTTCAGTGACCTTGGGACCCAAGTCCCACGTTTTGAAACCATATGCCCATAGAAATTTCCCATTCCCCAAGGAAATCTTGGAGCTGTGGGCCTGGTGTGGAAGGAGGAGGGATGATAGCCAAACTGGAATTCAAGATAACCAAGGCTGGAGACACTGCCAAAACATTTTAGAGGAGGGAAAACATTTTTCTTCCAAAGCACTGTTACAAGCTTGAAATAAATGTGCAGACTGTTAGATAAAGACAGAGATAAAAATAGGCCTGTTATTAAATACCTCTTCTTTAATGAGGTTCATCCTTCTAAACAGCCACACGAAGGTTATTGGAGCTATTGCAGGAAATCCAGCCTGCTTGCACATAAAAACCACAGCAAGGCATTCCTCATCACCCAGCACACATTTAAGCACCTCTCAGCAGCTCACAGCATCCCTGGCTTGGCAGGGACAAGATAAAAGCAAGGAATGAGAGATGTCTTCTCTGGGAAACAGTCCCTCTTCTTTCAAAGCACTTTTCCCCCACCAAACAATGTACATTTAACCTCGGGAATGATTCCCACTGCTGATGTCTACTGCTATTACACCACTAGCAGCCTGAGCATCATTAAAGTGAAGTTTGAAATTATTCTGAAAGCTACAGCTTAACCCCCTCCTGTTGCACTAAAGCCACTGCTTGACTCTCAGCACCTCATCCCTGGTTTATGACCACTCCAGAGCACCTGGAATACCCTGCAGGGCTCAGAATTCCACAAACCACTAGCAGGAGTAATGGCTCATGAAAACACAGGACTGCATCCTTGTTTTGGCAGTGCCCCACATCCCTAGCCCGTGGCTGCGTGTTAGAGAAGCTCAGACTTTTATTCTGGCTGCTCAGAAGCACAGTTAGTTTTTTGCAGAAGAGCATCACTGCAAAAGTCTTTTGTAACCAGTTTGTTTAAGGAAACCAGTAATATCACGGCCAGTAAGGGACAGGATTGACTGGACACACCAAAAACCCACCCCAGGCTCACCTTGCTCCTAAACCCGAGCAAACAATGTAGGGCTTTTTCTCACCACACCAGTGCTGCCAGGACACTGCCACTTCTGGAAATGAGAGAAGTTTCACCTGCATTTGGGGGGCAAAAACTGGCTCCCAATTCATCACAGAAATGCTGAAACCAAGCGCAGGGTGGGACACTCGTGCTGTGTCTCCCTGCCCAGAGCTGGCAGCCTTCAAACAGTCCTCCTGCTGGAGCAGGGGGCTGGGAATGCCTGTCTGCTGTCTGCTCACTGTCCCAGCACCTCCTGAGCCCCAGTCCTGGAGCAGACAGGGAAACACCACTATCCCCCTTACCCAGACCAGGAGCAGGGCATGGAGGATGTGCTTGGTGTGCCACATCTGCCGGGCACTGTCCCACACGCAAGGCAGGAGCAGCACCTGAAGCTTCAGCCCTGGCACTTCTGCCAAGGGCTTGGAATTAGGCACAAGCCAGTGTTAGGGACACTGTGCATCCTGTGATGTGGAGATGAGAGGCAAAGGAAAGCCCACGAGGGTAGGAAGCTGAGGGAGGAGCCCATGAAGGCAGCTGGCAATAAAAAGGACAGGCACGAGATACATTTAGGAGATGAAAATCCTCCTATGCAAGAGGTCGGATTGAAAACAAGCAGAGGGCGAGCTACCAGGGACCATAACTCAGCTTCCAAGCACTGAACATTTCCTCTCAAGTCAGCCTGGCCTTTCCTACCTGCTGGAATCATCCTCCAGCTCTCCTGTTGCTGGCCAGACAAGATTATAACAACCCCAGATTCAAGATTTCTCCCCTCCGCACATCACTAACAAGTCATTTTATAAAGAAACCCAGAGAAGAAGCATTTCATCTAGTATAGATGAGGTTTTTTTAAATTCCATTTGCCTTCCCTCTAGATGCAAATCTGTGCTGATCTGATGAGGCTCCTATTTCCTGGATCAGACATGTCAAACTTTGCAAAAACGAGCATACCCTGGTGGTTTCACTCTGTATTTCATAGCCCTCTCTTGACCATGCTGCCATAAATATTTCAGAGACCTGCCCACCACTGTCTGAGTTAGGTCCGGGTCAGTGAGAAGCCAATGGTTTGGACAGTGATTAATCCAGCAAAGCAATTAGCAAGAGCTGCTGCAGCTCAGGACATCCCAGCGAGCAGCAGGAGCAAGGTCCCCCAGACAAGGTGTGAGGGGACCCTCAGCAGCACCCACGTCACCACCACGGGCTGTGGGACATGTCAGGATCTGTGATATTTAAATGATCCCGAGATTGTAGAAGTCTCTGTCTTTCAGCCCCGCTGCCAAAGAAGGGGTCATAATTCATCTGTGCTGGTTTTCAAGGTTGTTAATTCTTTCTTATCTACAATATTTTCTCTCTGACCTGCAGCGGGTCTGTCCTGCAGGGCAGCGTGCGGGGCTCTGCCCCTCAGTGGGGTTTTACAAACATTCTATACTAGAAACTATGTGTGCTATATTTACAATAACGTGCCAATATCCATCACCCATGTTGAACAGTGTGTCCCCAGCCCAAACCAACAGAAAAATGCCAACAGCACAGTGAAACATGGAGGGCATGAAGAAGAAGAAAAAGGACAAGGCACGCCCAATTTTCCTCCATCTTGCCCCCTTTGAACCCCTTACCTAGAATCCTAAAATTCTACTTTTGCACCCATGCCACACTAATTACTACTTACATCAAACACTCAGAGCTTGTAATTCATCCTGTAAGATTGAGAACTCTTTTCCATGGACAGAGATCAAAGATAGTGTCTCTCGGAGCTCTGTACAGGGGGGTTTCTGACCCCTGCCAGGGTTTTAGACCTTCTAGGGCAGCCACAGGGATGCCCTGGATTCCTACAGAGACAGGCCTGGCACAGATCCCTCCTGCCTCCTTCATCCCCCTGCTTCAAGAACCTCTTCTCAGCCTAAAGCAGGGCTGCCTCATTTGGCCACTGAAGTCACCTGGAAGACAGACTGCCAATGAAACTGGACCGAGTTATTGCCCATCCTCAGCCCTGTTCTTTCCACAGCAAGTCCTTCAAAGCAGCCTCTGGAAACACCTCCCCGACGTGGCTGCCTGGAGAACTGTGTTTCCACAGGTGTAAAACCTTGTTTGAGCAGCAAATGAGATGGGAGAAGACCTGTGACAAGCAGGAGCAGCAAAGATAGCCCGAGGATCCTTGAGAGCTGCAGCCATGGATATTTAAATGCCAAGCAATATATCACTGGCTCCCTGCTGAACATAAGATGGTTTCATCTTTGCAGAAGCAGCAACAACAGTATGTTCACATCAGCTTCACTCTGGCAGCCTGATCAGCAGCAGCAGCCATGGCTCCTTGGTTTTTAACTGTGAAATAATCGGGCACTTTAGAAAATTATTCTGGGCAGCACAAACCCTGAGGAGTCACTGCAGGTTCAGCTCTGCAAGGCAGAGCTTTAACCACAGTGAAGGTGCAGGCCAGCTAAGCTCTCTGCTCTGCCCTGAGACATCCATTCAAACCCCAGAGAGATCCACGCTGCACCATGCCAGTCACAGTGCCAGGCTCTGCTCCATCCCTCCAGTCTGCAGGGAGCTGCTCTGCAGCAAAGGCAGCCTCTCTGCCCCACTGCTGCCTGTCTGCAGAGCAATCTAAATATTTTGATATTTTGGGCAGAGGAGGTTCTCACTTGTCCATCTGGATTGGAAACTGGACTCATTAACTCCCAACTGTCAGCTGGAAAAGCTGCCAGAGGGTTTCTACCACATTAGGGAGCAGCAAAGTGCTGCTGCCATGGGGATGGGCAGAGCAGAGGCCCTGTGCAGCCCCAGCTCTCCACTCTTCACTGCTGGGGTGGTGATTAACACCCTTTTCCTTTCCCAATTAAACCCCTGTCTCTGATATCCTTTTTCTGAATCTTCACAGCAAAGTCTTCCCAGTGGAGCCACTGCTGGGTGGAAAATTTCCCACCCTAATGCTGGATGGAAAAATCTGCTGCTCAGTGATACAACTAGATGGTCAGAGCAATCCAACTTCCAATCATCATCAGGAATGCTAAACAAAATATTGGGAAATTTGGTGCCCAAATAACAAAGGAAAAAAGATGTTCCAGCTCCCAAGGGTACTATCACCTGGAGAAAGTGTATTCTGAACAAAAAAAGAGAGCAGAGGAAGCACAACTTCAAACAAACTCTGTGACCTGACCATGAGGAGTCTGAGCAGGGCTGTGAACCTTCATTCAGAGGACACAGCAATCCCACTCACTAAACCCCAAAAACCCTCCAGGTTCCTGTGGACTCCAGCCATGGACAGAAGGAAAAGCCCCACAGACGATGCCCAGAAGTCCAATAGCAGAGGTGCTGGAAGCCTCTCCGAGGCACACGTCTCCTTTCAGTGTGAGCCCTGCACCTGGTGCATTATTTAGTGCCAAGTGAGAAAGAAGCAATGCCTAACGAAGTGTTAAAGGGCTTTGGGAAGTTTCACCAACCTTTCCAGAGCCGTCAGCTCCGGCTGCCTGGCAGAAGAGACAGCTGATCTTGCTTCCAGATTACAGGCAGCACAGCTCTTAGGGCAACTGTCTCTCTGTGTTTGCATCCAGCTACCTCCAGCAGCTTGAAGTGTGCTCAAAGTGCAAGGAAGCACTTGATCAAAATCCAGCTCACACTGTAGACAGCGAGGAACAAGCGCCCAAAGCATTACAGACACAATAACAATCGAATTTGGGGTGGATTTGACAGGTTACAGGTTGATGACACTGCTGCAGTCCCAGTGGAAATGTGGATTGATGCAATTAGCAACAGGGAACTGGAAACTCAGCACAGGAAAACTGGGAATACATCAATAAAAGATGAGCTGCTGCACCATTGTAGAGAAGCACAAAACTCCTGCATGAGCTCAGAACAGGAACAAGTTGAAACAGGAGTGAGATGGGCGAAGCGCAGCTCCAAGCTCCCTCCCAGTGTTCAGAACTGCAGATCAGTTCTAAATTCAATCATTTGCTTCCCCCCAGAGAGACTGGCCTAGTTTGCTGCAGGGATACAACGGGAGAGGGAGTGGGAGTGTCTTGGAGAGATGGGCAGCAGAAGGCAAACTCTGAGCCCAGCCCAGCCAGGCTTTGCTCAGCTGCCAGTGAGTGCAACCACATGGAAAACATGGCAAGATGCAGAAGCAGTGGATGAGACACGCTGCCAAGGAGCGTGGCTCCGCTGCAGGACCAGAAGGTGCATCCCTGTGCAGCCACAGCAGCAGCTTCCCTCGTGCCAGGTCAGCTCCCTGCCCAGCCAGAGCTGTGCTCACACTGGGAAAGTGTGGGCCAGAGGCTACAGGGATGGGCTCATGCTGGCAGCAGGGTCCCCAGCCTTGGCTAACACGTGCTGAAGGTGTGAGTGCCAGTCCTCACAGGGATTTCACTCGAGGAACCCCCAGGAGACAGAAACCCAGGCTGGCAGCAGGAGATCAAGGCAGGCTCCTCTTTGTGCCGTGTCCCCAGTGCTGGGACCTGTAGCAGTCAGAGCGTGAGGCAGGATGCCATTAAAGTCTTTACAAGAGTAACCAAAATTACTCTCCTCTGTGAATACTGACAAGCTCCCCACTTCCACAAACCCTTCACTGCGTGTGCCCAACATGGAATAACTACAAAAATGAAGCAGAATAAGGCACCCGAGCAGTGGAGAAGGTGCTTGTGAACAAACCCTGCAATGAGGTTTCTAATGATTGCAAGTATGTACATGTTCTGCTCCAACAAAGCTGGTGGGGATCTGCCAGGCTGAATAATGAGCAGGGACACCACATGCCTTCCATACATAATGGTACAGAAATGGAATATAAGTATATACTGCAGCTCTGTGGAACACAGGGGCTTTTGTAGCCATTTATGTTATATAAAGATTTACATTTGGAAAAGTCATTCTGCTATATCTGGCAGAAATTTCAAGACAAATGGAACCCATACTTATTCATTCAATGATAATACTGAGCATAGGATAAAGCTCTTAAATTCAGAGCACTTTATAAAAATTAATTACTACTTAGTTCACCCTTGTGAGGTGGGAAGGTATTACACCTGCATATACATGAGGACACCAAAGCACAAGTGGATTAAACAGCTCGTTCAGGACCCCAGGGACAGGCTAATTGTTGGAATATGTATGCACACGTGCATCTGTGTGTGTTTGAATGGGTTTGGCCCCTCCAGAGCCTTCCCAGCAGACGGAGGCCAAGCTGCTCCGCTGGGCTCCTCTCTCCACAGAGTCCCAGCATGTTTAATGAAAGACACCAACCCAAAGAAAGGGAAGAGGTTTTTTGTGGTTTGCACAGATGGAAATAAAAGCTAGCTTTCAAACAGCCAAGGAACAGAAAACCCATTGTTAAAAGCTGTGCAGTGCTCCAGTGACAGCTCCTAATCAGTTTGCCACTGAGCAGCTCCACACCGGAGCACAACAGACCTGGGAATCCACGTGCCAGCAAATGTTATAAAACCTGGCCCCTGACAAATGAAGAGAGAAAAGGCTGTGGAGCCAGTGACAGAGACAGCTCCCACCCACAAGGGGGCTGGCAGCCCACTCCTCCTGCTCCAGTGCCCTCCTTGGACGCTTTGCCCACGGCCTCCAGTCCCTGCACTGCGTCACCACATCCTTCTCTTTATGTGTACACCAGCAAAAGCACACATTGTTATGGGAACAACCAGCTCTTGGAGTGTCTGCAAGGCTCCTGTCAGTGCTGGCAGGTGGCTTCCAGAGGCATGCTATAATTAGCCAGCAGCAGTTACCTGGAGGCAGGGTTTGCCACTGATCTGTGGGGTAAAACACTTCCAGGTCTTCAGGATCAGCGTCATCCTCTGTCCCCGGCTCCTTCCCACTGTCATCTTTTATGTCGCTCTCTTCTATTTTTGTAAGGGCAAACTCCTTTTGGAGAGAAGAGATTCAGCTCATTAGCAATTGCATCTGGGTAATTTAGTGCTGGCTGAGAATACAAAATTTTTTCCCTCGCCAGCAGATTTTTTTTTTTTGGCATCCGAGATTTTTTCCACATGGTTAAATTTAGATTTAAAGTATATTAAAGGTTAAACATGCATAACTAGCATGACATTTGTGCTGAACAAAGCAATGCAGCTTATTTCCTATTCCAGAGCAGGTTGCAGGTTTCAAACCAGCTCTCACAGAGCCTCACCTGTATTTCAGTCAGAGGCAGGAGCCCTGGCTATTATTAGGGTTGTGTAACATTGTAAGACCCCATTTTCCCTTGCCTAAAAATATGTCAAACTTTTAACTTTTTCAGCTGAAATTTTCCACAGGAGTGGAATGCCTCAAGGCTTGTTGGTTGGTTTGGGGGTTGGTTTTTTTTTTTTTTTTTTTTTTTTTTTTTTTTTTTTTTTTCTTTCTTAAATGCATTTATTTCAGGCTTGGAGAAGATTTCAGCTAAAATAGTTCAGCTGTTTCCAAAATAGGACACGGGAAAAAACACACCGAGTTGCCCACATGATACAAATGTGAGGATCCTCTTCTCCACCCGCTCCCAGTGTTCTCCAAGCCTTTTAAAACAATGAGGCAGGGATTTAATCACCACCTCCATGGCAAGTGCAGCACGAGGCTGGCAGAGGTGTGGGAGAGCAGCCAGCACGAGCGGCTCAACGTTACACCAAGGGGAGGGCAGGGGAGAACAGCAGGGGAAAAAAATCCTTGCTGTGAGGGAAACCTTGGTGTTCAATGGAAAGCTTCCCTAAGGAGCTGGTGGGAGTCACAAAAAACTCTGGAGAGTGCACAGAAATGACCTGTACTCTCACACCAGGCATTGACTCCTGGGTCTGAGCTGTTCTGGTTCCAACAGGAACACATTAACTGGTTCAGGCTTATCATCCCCACAGCTCAGTGTCTGCTGAAGGGAATATTTTCAGCTTCTGAGATCACCAATTCAGTCACTACTGAACAATTTGAGATAACCACCCTACAGGGAATGATTAGTCCTAATTGTTTGCAATTAGGATGGAGTTACAGCTCACTTCATGAAGTGTTTGGGTCTTAATCCTTAGGAAGTTTTCACAGGGAAAAATGTAAGTAAATTCAGAGGTTAACTGGAAATTCTGGGACACATTCTGCCTTCAGTTCTTCCACTCTTTTGGGAAAAAAATGCATGCACATTTTCTGTCAGAATTTGGATGCTCTGCATATAAATATCCGTTTCCAGTCTAGAAGAGTCTTTCTGAGCAACAGAAATGTCAACCTGAGCAAAACACACAGAGTAGCATTGACAGTGTGGATGTGGCCCTTGGGGACGAGGGTTGGTGGTGGCCTTGGCAGTGCTGGGTTAAAGGTTGTACTCAATAATCACAAAGGTCTCTCCCAACCTAGACCATTCCACGATTCCCTGATTGTGGTAACACACAAAGATGGCTGACAAACCTATAGAATGTTTTTATTTCAGCTGTGGAAAGGGACTGCGATTTCAGAAATGCACAAGAAACCAGACCTTAACTCCTTTGCTCAGACCTTTGCTGAGTGCATCACGGGCTTGGAATTGTTCAAATTATAACAAATGGTTAAAGCTCAGGAACAATCGCAGCCATAAAAGCCCAGGTTCTGCAGATGAAAATCAATGTTAACATTTTCTGAGCCAAGACTCAACAGGACTAAAATGCAGTGAGTGGAGCAGTTATTACTTAGCTGATTTCCACAGCTCTGTGATTATCCAAGAGGGAGTTAGTGATACAGGCTATTGTAAATTTACCACCAGGCCTCCCAGTGCTGGATCTGTTCAAACACATAATGGAGACAGCTGATGTTTACCAGCTCTGCTCAGGAAGAGTGCTGGGGTTTAAATGCTCAGTAAGGATAAAAGGATGTGACTTGGTTCATTTAAGTGTTGCTGTCACTGCCTGGCCACAGTTGCTTTGCAACACCCCATTTTCATTAGCATTTCCAGCAAAAATGGGCAGCACCATACAAGCGATTCTTCATTTACATAGAAATCAGTAGAACCCTTTCTGTTTTGTTTTCATAATTCAAGCAGAAGAAAGATATTTCCTAAAGAATAATGGGCATTTCCTTAAAGGCAAAAAACATCCATGTTTTATCAGTCTGAAGTCAAGCTGGAGCAGCCAAAACTTACAGGCACTCTGTGGCCCAGGCTGGAGCAGGAGAAGAGCACAGACCCCAGCAGCAGCAGCAGGCTGACTCCGGCAGTGGTGGAGAGGAGCCCGGCCCAAGGAGACATTGCCACCAGCCTGAAATGAAAAGCAAAACAAACCCAACTGTTTTTTTTTTTTTTTCCATTTTCGCAGGTTTCAGGACTCTTTACACAACACTTTGCAACGCAGCGTGGGATCAGGGGTGTGACACGTCAGGAAGCACAACACCTCGAGGTGTGAGCACACAGGGCTCGAGGGGGGCTCACTGCTAATGGGGTTTGTGACAGGTAATGCCAAGCAGCTTATACTGACCCCACAGGGGATAATAGCTCTCCTGGAAAATATGTGGAGACCTGCAAGACTTGTTTAAAATCACTGTGTCAGTGCAATGGATGACAGCTATAGGGAAAAATAAAAAGCAGTGCAATCCCGTGAAGGCTTTTTATGCCTGTGCCTCATTTTAAGCACAGAAGTAGCTGCGTTAATTCAAATTAAACAGAACCACCAGCTGTCCAAGGATCGGGGATTCATCTAATCCATATGTAGGTTTTTCTTGGGGAAAAACAACATTTTGCAGAGGTCAGCAAGGTTTACTTGGTGGTTCCTACAGCACAAGGCTTTCCCTGCTGTTTAGAGCAGAGGCTCAGCCAGCCATGGGGCCAGGAACTGCTCTGACCAGGCTCACAGGGGACCAGGGAGCAGAGCCATGGCACAGAGCCACCCTGATGGACCACAGAGCCACCCTGATGGACCACAGAGCTCCTGCTGAACAAAAGAGGGTGGAAATGAAGGGTTTTGCTGTCACAGGTGCCAGTGCCCGGGCACGGAGCTGGTGTGCCCACCCTGCATGTGAGCACGCACACGTGTGCCCCCAGTGCCTCACGCAAGGCTCGGGATCCACCTACAGCCCTCAGCTCGCTGCTGGGCTAGGGAGTGCAGCAGCCTGCCAGCACATAGGCTGCACAAGTATTTCCTTTGATTGGCTTTAAATTTACATGCTGCTAAATTAAACTAAATGAGGTCTTTTGAAAGAAGATAGGACTGATTAGTTCCGTTCAAACACTCCTTCATTACTCATCCCTCCATCAAGTCTGCTCCTACTCCTATCCAGGTTTTAAAGAAGTTCCTCCCCTACACACAGTCCGAAATATCTTGCTTTGCTGTCCATCAGGATGGCACATCAGATAGGAGAGTCTTCCCTCCTTGAAGCAACCACTTTGTGCCCAACAAAGCAGAAAACCTGCCCACAGCAGCACCCAACACCAGCTCCTGCCCCCAAAGAGTCTCTGCCCCCAGAAGCCTTCAGGGACATGGAGGGAAGCCTCCTCTCCTTCCACTCTTTCACTGGTACCTTGTCCCTCCACTCCACTTTGCTACTTCTTCCTCTCCCTGCTCGGTTTTTGCCAGAAAAAGAAAAAGCAACCCCCCACATCCCACTGGTCAGTGGTGGACAGGAGAGGGACAGAGCAGGGAGCAGAGGTAACAGTGCACCTGATGTACTTCTGCATCTTCCAGAAACTCCTGAGCAGGGTCTTCCTGAACAGCAGCCTCTACCTCTGAGCCACCTCTACCACATCAACGGGATTTTTCTCATTAATTGGTTTTGGAACAGATCTGGATTTCTGATACCAACAGCATCCCTGAGCAATGAGTTCCCCTGCTTAACTCACAGTGCAGGAAAGCATCACCTCCCATTTCCCCCTTCAGTGCCTCCTCTTTTCTAAACGGTCAAAGAACCACCTCAAGGACCCACAAGCCCTTATTAAACCACAGCTGGAGTAGAAGAAAAGCCCCCTGTTTTCATAAGCCAACAGGTGGCCAGAGCCTCCATTTCTCTCCTGGGACAGGGCCAAGAAAAACCAGGCTACAACCAACACCCAGGCTCCTGAGCTGGCACACCCAGAGCACAATGCACAGCCTCAAACGCCCTCTGCTCCCAGCAGATCTTGATCTTTGTGCCCTTCTGGACAGTCCCACAGTCATGACCTCAGTCCAGCGTGACCACAACACACAGTTCCTTCTCATCTCAGAATGAACTGCTGCTTTTTACACAGGTAACAGGTTTTTGGGTTTGGCTGAGTTCTTTTCAGTTATAAAACAAGTAGCAAAACTGGAATAATGAAAAATAGATGTATCCCTCAAACTTTATCTGCAAGCCTGGAAATAAAAAGAAGGGAAAAAAAAGGAAAAAGAAATTCAACAAAGCAGTGGCTGAAAGCAAATGCACACTCCCAATAAAAATAGAGCTCACGTGTACCGAGGAGGCTGCTAGCAAATGACAGCACAGCCTCTTTCAAGCCTCCAGCCTCCTGCCTGCCTGGCAGATGACATCTGCACAACAATTAGCACTTTGCTTCGGTCCCAGGTAGGCAGGAGGAGCCAACATGTGCAACAGGGGGCTCTGGAGCTCCTGAAGAGCAGCCTGCACAGGCTGACATCTCCTTACAGACAGACACACACAGAGGGCAGGAGAGGATTTCCACATTGAGTGTTCTGTGGACACAACGGATGTCCAGAAACAACCCTTGCAGCCTGTGAAGCAGAAAGGGTGGTCATGGTGACCCCATCTGCACAGGGAATGTTTGCTTGGATTTGAGGGCATCTTTGGGGATCCAGCACATACAGCAGCCAGGCGGACTAGGGAGGCCACAAATTCCCCTTGTGCAGAGTGGAGGGGCTGATTTTTTTCTTAATAATCCTTTTTTGTCAAACAAAATCAGATACTAGGGAAAGAGCAAAGGGTCAGACTCTGAGAAGTCTCCACTGCTGGCAGTAACCCTCCTGTCAGAGGAGGAGATGTTGCTGGCTGCGAGGTTCTGCTCCACAGCTCCAGAAATCCCTGTCTGTGGGAAACAGCAGCCCAGAGCTGTGCTCCCCATTAGCAGGGACGTTCCACTGAGGGCAGAGCTGTGCACAGGGAGCTACGCAGCTCCCACAGTCACAGTGACAGCTCCAAGGAAGCCAGCAAGAGGAGCACATTTCATTAATGCCTCCTGCTGTGCTTTCACATCCTGGCACAGAGCCCACGCTGCCCGTCCTGTGCCACTCCAACAAATCCGCTGGGAGCCTCATCTGAGCTCTGACCTGCTGCTCCAGGAGAGAACACAGACATCCCAGAGCTCCACAGCCCCAACATCAGCCTCTGACTTTGCAGCCAGCTGGAAGCCAAATTCCAGAATCGTTGAGGTTGGAAGAGATTTCCAAGACCATCAAGGTCAAGCTGTGCCCCATGCCCACCGTGTCCCCAGCCCAGAGCACTCAGTGCCACCTCCAGTCCTATCCAGGACACCTCCAGGGATGGGCACTCCAAACTTCCCTGGGCAGCCCCTGCCAAGGCCTGACCACCCCTTACATGGAGAAATTCCCGCTGATGTCCACCCTGAGCCTGCCCTGGCAGAGCTTGTAGGCCATTTCCTCTTGTCTTGTTCCTTGTTCCCTGAGAGCAGAGCCCGACTCCAACGTGGTTCCACCCTCCTGGAGAAGATCCCCCCTAAGCCTCCTTTTTTCCAGGCTGAGTCCCTTTCCCAGCTGCTCCTCACAGCACTGTCCAGTCCTTCCCAGCTCCGTTCCCTTCCCAGACACGCTCCAGCCCCTCCATGTTTTTCTTGCCATGAGAGTTCAGAACTGGATACAAGATTGGAGGTCCCTCAGCAGTGCCAGCACAAGGGACAGGCACTGTCCTGGTCCTGCTGCCACCCCAGTGTTGATACAAAAATACCAATTATCTTTAAGAATAAGCAATAGCAATAAGCTAATCCTTGTTTTCACCTAGGGATGACCTGAGGGAGCAGGATTGGTATTACAGTCTTGTAAAACTGCCTGCAGATGAACAAATTCAGGCCAGGTTTCTGTCCAGGCAGCCTCGCTGAGATGGCAATGGGAGCACCAGCAGCACATCGTGTGCCTCCCAGCACAAAGCACCAGCAGAGCTCCCTTGCTGAGTGCAGGGCAGAGATGGGAACCCTCAGGAACACGGCCCAGGCACCTCCAGCTGAACCACGGCACAAAGACCTGCCGGCACTCGCAGCCTCTGCGGCTGAAGGGGAAGTTTCCTGGGCAACAGCCGCTCAGGGAATGATCTCTAGCCAGAAATGCACAGGGGCTGTGGGATTGGAGAGGCTCTCAGGACAGAGAGTGCACTCACAGCGAGCCAAGATCCCCTTCAAACACAATGTCCTTCTAATGGGTGGCACCCACGGCCAAGCCCACCGTGACAGGCTGGGTGATGTGCAGTGCCACAGAGAAAGAGAAGGAAATGTAGCTGACCTGACCTGCAATTTTCCTCCGCTGAGCAAGAGGGTCCCTCCGGAGCTGGCCGAAAGGAAGTGCCGCTTGCCGGCGTCTTTCGGCAAAAGCGGCGCTCCGGAGCGCACCGCTGCCTCTCCAGTCATCTGGGCGTGAAGTAGCCGCTTCTTCGCCTCCGGCAGCCAGAGATCGCGGTAGCTTGCAAGAGGCAAAGAACGAAGCCGCGAAGAAGCCAGCTTGTGGGTGAAGCTCGCAGACTGCTGCAGGACGGTGGCTGCCGCTCTCCTGCCTCTTGAATTCACTCTTGGCATGCCAATGGAAGGTGTTCCAGGACAACTTTCCTGGGTTTTGACGTAGTCGTCATGCATCCCTCCTTGGAAAGTCCTGCTGCTCTCCAGAGATTCCGAGATGCAGAGAACACGGTGGCAGCTGCTGAAAAGAAGGGCAACTGTGAGTTGGTCAAGAAGCAAGAACATAGGCAGCTGCCTGTGCTTGGCAAGGAGCAGCTGCTGGATTCTTGCAATTGCCTTCAGTGCGCACAGAAGCCCGCTGCTCTGCTGCTTGGTTTTTCGCCTTCAGTCAATTGCACACTACTGAAGCTGAGGCAGGCTGTTCAGCTTTGCTGCTTTTCAGCATCTCATCTGCCCTTCTGCTCTGTGACAGCTCTCGGGGTTTCTTGCCTTCGCCAGGCTGCAACGTGCACTCTACTACCAAGAGCTGGGCAGGAGTGGGCAGAGAGCACGGCCATCTGCCAGCAGTTTGCAGCTTGCCCAGGAAAAGGCAGTGTCCTAGGAATGTGCAGCAAATCCAATTTCTTGGGAAGGTCGGGCTAAGTGAGCAGTGCCGTTACACTTTCTCCTTGAGAACTGGAGCGGAAAAGCTTTTCGCTAAGATATAGGCTGCCGAGCCGTGGGGGCTTTTAGCCTCTCGGCACAAAGCTTGGATAGCTGGTACATCTGAGGGTCCACCAGAAGAACGGGAGGGACACTCGGGCTGCTGAAATCCTGCTCCTTTATTGAAGGATCGCAGAAGGGGCAAACAGGGAGACAACGAAGCAGAAGGGAGGTAGATTCCGAGAGCCCCGAAGGGCGGGGTGAGGATTCTTTTACTGCGTAGGGGTAGGAGGGTTTGGCATTTGAGGGTACAAACGGGAGAAGGCTAAAGGGAGGGGAAATATAACATTAACCAGTGGGGAAAAGGGAGTGTTCTTGGTGGAAGAACCAAAGGGAAAACGTGGAACAGAGAAGATTCTAGGCTAAGGGGCAGACTTGAACAAAAACTGACAGGACAGGGGGAGGGTACAATTCTCTTACAAAAGGGGGTGGAGAACTCATACAACTGCTGTTTCCCATGGCAACCCTAAACTGCCTTCCCCAACCCCTCCTCCTACATCTCCCCCGTTTTTATTTATTAAATAAGCACTTCCCAACATTTTAAGCAACGTACGCCTAAACAAAAATAAAGCAGCCGAGATAATGAACATTATCAGAAAGATCCAAAAGAGTCCCCTGAGGATGATAGCAACCCACCCTGGGACACCCCATTGAGATAGCAGTTTATTCACAGGATCTACAGTCGAGGTCTCAGTCTTGAGGTCGTCAACTTGCTCTCGGATCCGCTGGATATTAGCTTGGATGGATGTGCTCTTTGATGCCAGATTGAAGCAGCACATTCCTTCAAAGTCCTCACAGCCGTGGCCATGGGCGAGCAGTAAGAAGTCAATAGCAGCCCGATTTTGCAGTGTGGCGTGCCGGGTGACTTCTTCGTCCGCTAGCAAGTCGGACAGGGCAGCGGACGTGGCGTTGGCCTGCTTACTGAGCCAACACTCGAGGTGAGAAAGCTCACCGAGGGCCTTTGCTGTGGCATACCACGGTAAAAATATGGATACCGTGACTCTCTTCGTCTTTCCCCAATTGTAAATTTTTGAATCACAATTTTTGTCGAATTGGTTATAGGATCTCTTTTTGCGAGCCAATTTATTTTCGTTTTTCCAATTTAAAATTTGGGTTTTGTTCGGTGTCAGTGTGGTAAGCTGCCCAAGGCTGCAGGGGCCTCCCTGGATTTGGGAGGGAATCCCTGCCCACACCCTGTGGCCGCAGATGAGAAAAACCCCCCTGGGGAGCACCCTGGGAACTGAGGAGGACCTAGATACCATGGTCGAGGTGTAATTGCACCAATTTGCTGCATGGTATCTCCCATCGTGGGGAGATACATCGTGTCTTTTTACTTCTTGGGTATCAGCGGGGTGGAGTTTAGCCATTTGATCCCAGTCTTTCTGGGAGGGCTGGTACCTAAACCTGACACAATATGTTGCCTGAGAGGAGCCCAATAGGTCCAATTCTTGGGGCTCCTGTGGTGCATGTGTCAGAATCCTCATCCACTCATCCCAGGTGTCCACAGGATTAGGTTTTTTTCCTGCATATGGATAGTCGTTTGGCGACAGGGGGACTCCTACCAGACACGTGGATAACGGATTGTCCACACTTCCCATGGCCATACAGAAGTTGTCCTGCTTCAAGGACTTCACCAGCGTGACCCATATGTTTTGTCTCAGCTGTGGGACTATCCAGCTCCTGACCAGTGACAGCCAGATGATGGTGATCAGGAGCATCAGATGTTTCAGAGGTGTCCTCAAGGCGGCAGTCATCCTCAGCGTCTTGTGATAAAAGAAAGCAGAACTTGAATGATAGATTTTCCTCAGTGGTCCCTCCCCAACCTCCCCTGTTTTTATTTATTAAATAAGCACTAAATAAAATTAGAGAAAAGGGGTAAGGATTGAGGGAAAGGGGAGGTTAGGGGGAAGGAAAGGGCACAGGGGGCGATGGGGGGTAATTGGGTACGTAGAGTTCAGCGGGGGAAAATATCTTCGGGTAATCATGACACGTGTGACGATATTGGGAGGAACGGTCTTTCTTCTCCTCTTCTTCCAGGCAGTGGAAACTCCGTCCAGCGATGTGGTGTTCTCGGTGGTTTGCACCAAGGACACGTTGTCTTGCTGAGCTGGCACCTCTACGAAGGGCTTGACATATTTCCCCGGAATCCATCTTGGTCCTTTATCTGTAGAAACACAGGCATACCCTCTCCCCCAGGTTATTAGAGGGAAAGGGCCTTGGATAGCTTTGGATTCTGGGTCCTTTATCAAGACTGGTGGCCTCTTGGCGAGTTGCGCTCTGGTGTTATTGTGAAAATGGCGGATAATAGGAGGGTCAGGCTCCCTTTCTGAGCAGTTTAAAAAATTCAGGACATACAGGGCCTTACATAACCTTTCGGCTGGGCTCACTGTAATGTCCAGGTTATGTTGTTGTTCAAGGAGCCTTTTTAGATTTCTATGGGCTCTCTCTATTATCGCCTGTCCTGTAGGATTGTGGGGAATTCTGGTGGTATGGGAAATTCCCCACTGTTGCGCAAACTCACCGAAGCGCTTTGACGCATAGCATGGGCCATTATCAGTTTTTATGTCAGATGGGACTCCCAACGTAGAGAATGCCATGAAAAGATGTTTAATGGCATCCCTGGTTTTTTCGCCTGCATGGACGGAGGCAAACACTGTGCCGGAAAACGTGTCAATAGAGACATGTATGTATTTCATCCGACCAAACGGCTCGAAGTGTGTTACATCTGTCTGCCGTATCTCTAGCGCTCCCAACCCTCGGGGATTTGTCCCCGTAATGAGGGAAGGGAGAGCAAAAGATTGGCAGCTCAGGCAGGTAGAAACAATGGCTCTTGCCTGTGCTATCGAGATCTTAAATTGTCGCACAGGAGCCGGGGCATTCTGATGGTAAAATGCATGGCTGAGCCGTGCTTGCCGGAGTATGTCTGGTAAGGTGGTTGAAGCGGTTGCAGATATTTGTGTTGACATGGCTAGGAGGTCCGCTTTCCAATTACCCTCAGTGATCTCTCCGGGTAAATCGGTGTGTGCCCTTACGTGCATGATATGATAAGGTTGCTCTCTATGGGAAAGTAGCCAAATGAGATCAGAGAGTAAACTGTATAAATTTTTGTTTGAAACTTCTTTGAGGAGGGCACCTTCGGCCCTTTCTGCTACCCCAGCGACATAGGCCGAATCAGTGACCACATTCAGAGGCTGTTGAAATTTTTTGAATGCTCTCACGACTGCGGCAAGTTCCGCGATCTGGGGGGAACCTTCAACCAGCTGGACGTCAGACTCCCACTTCTGACTGTCCGGGTCCTTCAAAGTGATCACCGATTTGTGGGATCTGCCCGACCCATCGGTGAACACTGTGAGAGCACCTGGAATTGGTGTTTTACTTTTAAACATTCTTGGAGCCAAATGCAATGTATCCTTAAACAATTTATGCTTAGGATAGTGAACCGAAATTTGTCCAGGGAAGCTGTCCAAAGCAATGAGCAAATTTTCATTAGTTTGCAACGAGTCCAATTGATCTAATGAAACAGGTAAGTAAATGCACTCAGGGTCCCCCCCTGCGAGGGTTCGGAGGCGGTGTCGTGCCTTCATTATTAAAGTGGCTAGCAATTCTGCAGGGGTCGTGATCGTCCTAGAGGGCTGGTGTGGTAGGAAGAGCCACTCTAAGATGACCAGGGGATCAGATGCTCTGTTATCCCACTGGAAGAGAAGTCCATGGAGGTGGGGGCACTTACCCAACACCGCAAAGTTCATGGGAAGGGTCCGGACCACACGGTGTGCCTGGCGAGACTTCAGAGCAACAGCAACCCGTTGCAGGGCTTCCCGCGAGGCAGGTGTCAGTTCGCGCGGTGAGGCGAGGTCTCCGTCGCCTCAAAGCAGACAGAAGAGGGGTGACAGCTCCTCAGTCGTCAGTCCCAGGAGGGGGCGGATCCAGGTGATCTTTCCGCACAGCTGCTGAAGGTCTCGCAGAGTCCTCGGATCCTCATTGACGGTCAGTGTCTGTGGCGTCACTGTCCTTCCCGTGATGAGGAATCCGAGGTACCTCCATGGTGCTGAGAATTGGATCTTCTCTTCTGCTATCTGGAGCCCTGCAGCTTTGATAGCCTTAATAGTCTTGTCCAGTGTTGCCTTTAGGTATGTCGGAAGCACAAACTAGCACATCATCCATGTCATGCAGGATGATGGCCTCAGGGAAAAGCCGACGCACAGGTGATAAACTCTGCGCTACAAAAGTCTGACAGAGCACAGGGGAATTTTTCATCCCCTGAGGCAGGGATGTCCAATGATATCTTTTAAAAGGTTCAGCCCTATTCAATGATGGTACAGAAAAGGCGAACCTGGGAGCATCCCCGGGGTAGAGCGGAATGTTAAAAAAGCAGTCTTTGATGTCTATCACTGCTTGCTGCCAGTCTCTGGGGAGCATAGAAGGTGACAGAAGGCCTGGTTGATTGGGACCCATATCTTCTATCACATCCTTAACCCTTCGCAGGTCTTGGAGCAGGCGCCACCTGTCTGTGCCAGGTTTTCTAATTACAAAGACAGGGCTATTCCAAGGGCTGGTAGAAGGTGTTAAATGCCCAAGTTTCACCTGCTCCTCTACTCATTTATGAAGCGCACTCAATTTTTCTGATGGAAGGGGCCACTGATCCACCCAGACCGGTGTGTTGGTTTTCCAGGTCAGGGGTGGGGAAGTGCGCTCTGCAGTGGCCCACACTAAAAATCCCACGAAGGGCTAGGGATGTCGAGGTGGGCTCCCCATTGGCATAAAACATCTCTTCCTAATAATAGTATGTTTGAAGAGACAACAAAAGGTCTCACCGTTGCCAATTGTCCTTCCGGACCTTCCATGCACACAAGATGCCTACTCCTCAGAGAATGGACCGCTCCGCCCACACTGGAGATCCTGCCGCAAGGGGGCACAAGCTCCCAATCACTGGGCCACCTCGCCTGGGGGATGATGGTCACGTCAGCTCCTGTGTCTGCCATGAGCCGCATCTGCACTGACTTTCCCTGGAAAGAAAGTTTGGCATCAATTAATGGTCTTTCTTTACATACATTTTGGTTGAAGAAAACATGTCTCTCTGTGTCCGGGTCATCGTGGGTGTCCAGTACGTAAAGCAAGGCAAAAGGATCTCCTTTCCTTAAAGTAAATGGTGGGTGGTTACAAATGACAGAGACGGTGATCTCCTCTCCTGGTGGAAAACACACTACCTCAGGTAAGATGGTGATTTCATTCGGCGTGTTGAAGGAGTCTTCTAAGATGAGCACGGTGGTGTCCCGACAGTCGTGGAGGGGGCCCAGGAACCCAGCAGGAACTCTCGTCAGGTCCTCATCCTGGAGAGAGATGGTGACGCTGCTGCGGAGGACCCAATGATTGCCCTGATTTAGGGTACCTGTCCGGCGGAAGAGGCGGAGTCTGTCCTCGTGGCTGTGCTGAACTGCTGGACTTGGCCACGCGGCCACTCGTCCTCCCTGATGGTCGGAAGGCTGGGATGCTGAGAAGGGCCACTTGCTGTCGTCACACGGCCCTTCCTCGCGCTCTGCAGCCAGTTTCCTGCTGGCTGGTACCCTTGTCGCTGTACATGAAACTGGTGATCTTGATAAAATGGGTTCCTAGGATATGGTCTTGGGGGGGGCAAGATAGGTTGCTGAATCTGTGGCCAGTGGGGACAGTTCACCTGGATGTGACCCAGCTGACCACAGTTAAAACAGCGTGTATTTTGTAAGTTTATCATGGCCTCTCCCACCCCTTTGCTGACAGCCAGGGCCACCGTGTGCTCCATTGACATTGCCTTTGTGCAAGCCTCCACCATCTGAGAGATGGTGGGCTCGGGGTCCTGAGGTAGTGCACGGAGAATCTTTTTTGTTTCCGAATTAGAATTAGAAATGGCCATCTTTCATAGAAGCTCTGCACGAGCTTCTACGTTGTCTATTTGTCTCTCAATGGCCTCTTTCAGTCTATCAACAAAAGTAATAAAAGTCTCCTCAGGCCCTTGCATGATAGAAGAAAAGTTTTAAAGGGGGGTCTTACCGTCTGGTATCTTCAGGAGTGCCTCCTTTCCCGCTCCTGCTGTGTCCTGAAGCAGCTCCTGTGCTAGTAGAATTTGGTCCTCCGGACTGCTGAACTCCCCTTCTCCAGCAAGGGCTTCCATTGCCTCATCCCCCTCTCCCACCACCTCTGCGAGATCATACTTGCGCAGGAGTGGTTTCAACAGTTTTTTCCAATGAATCTCCCAGAGGTCGCATTAGCAATATACCTTAAATCATGGGGGACTAGCAAACGTCCAGCAAATGTTAAGTCCGGCACATTTTTAAAGAAAGGTGAGTTTCTGCCATAATCTTTGGCAGCCTTCCTTAACTCCTTCACCTCAGCGTATGGAATTTGCTCCCACTTTGGCTCCCTCCCCCGCCGGAGGATGACCGGTGCCGCAAAGCTGCCCAAGTCCCGTGCCAATTCCAAATCCCCATCCTTAATTGCCTCCTCTTTGATCTTTGCCCAACCCCCCCCGACTTGTTGGAATGCCGGGGGCTGCCACTCTCCTCATCCTCTTCCGAGGATGAAGCAGGCTGGGTTAGGGCACGGTGCCTCCCCCTGGCCGGTGGGTCCCGGAGACAGTGCGTCCGGCAGGCCAGGATGGCCTGCTTCCGGCCAGGCTTCTTCCCAGTTCCGGTAGCGTGGGAACCGGCAGTGGCAGGAGAGGAGGAGGCGTGTCCCGACCCACCCACCGAGGCGTGACTTTCTGGTGGGGGGTTCCCACCCACAGGGGCTGGGCCCACTTGGCGGCTGGTCCCAGCCACAGAGGGCCCACCCAGGGGTGTGGTCAGAGGGAAGGAGGGGACAGGTCCCAACACAGGGGCGGCACTTGACGGAGGGGGGGGAGGAGGCGGGGGCGAGATGGTGGGAATTTTCTGGCGTGAAGGAGAAGGAGGGGCGCCATCTTGGGGCTGGTCTTTTTTCACCATGAGGCAGGTGCCATTTTGTCCTATTTGTTCAGTTAAGTCCTCTAAAGAGCAACAGGGTTTCAAACTAGGATTAGGGTCTCTGGTATAGAGGGAACAGGAATGACATGTGTTGGGGTGGCCAGTCCCAACACACGAATGGGACAGGGAGGATCGGGAAGCAGCAGAGAGACGGCAGCAGCTCTGTACCGATGTATGGCAGGATCTGTCTCCCGATCCGCCCTTAGGGGAAGAGGGAATAGGATTGGGGGGGGAGGAACACGAGGTAGGTGAAGTGGGGACCCAACTCTCTCTCTTCTTTTTTTAACAAATTAAGAATGGAATGAAAAAGCGGAAAAAAACGACCAACTGAAATCCTCCCCTGAACTTGTAAATCATAAATCTTTCTCCCAACTCTTCCCCAGAAATCAGGCACCAAAACATCTTCCCGTGTAGTAGCAGGAAAATGTTCAAAAATAAATTTAACAAAAGGCTTTAAATCTCTCTTATTAAAAGAAATGTTCCCTAAAACAAGGTGGGACTTAATTTGGATATAAAATTCCCATTGAGCTGGAGACAGGTGGTTACCCATTATATCAGGTCTCACAGCTAAATCACCGTCTTTGGAAAGGAAAAAAAACAAAAAAACAAAAAAGGGAGGTGAAGCCTAGTCAGGCGTAAGAAAAAGCGAGATAAGCATACCTCTGAAGGACTCAGGCATAAAACGGGGACATCGAAGAGGGGTCTGCTGGAACTTGTGCTGATCCGAGGGCGTTGCCGCTGCCACCCAGCTCGAAAGTCCTTCGGTTATAAGCAGAACCCAGGAGACAGAAGCCTTCCGAACTGAAAGGGCGACTGTCCCTGGAACTGGTCCCGAACGCCGCTTGCAATCCTGGAGAAGGCTGGTCACAGAGCAGGCAATCTCCAGGAGACCGTCAAGGACTGGACCCGCTGGTGTCCGTCCCTGTTCGGGCAGCCAGTTGCCGAGCCGTGGGGGCTTTTAGCCTCTCGGCATGAAGCTCGGATAGCTGGTACATCTGAGGGTCCACCAGAAGAAGGGGAGGGACACTCGGGCTGCTGAAATCCTGCTCGTTTATTGAAGGATCACAGAAGGGGCAAACAGGGAGACAACGAAGCAGAAGGGAGGCAGATTCCGAGAGCCCCGAAGGGCGGGGTGAGGATTCTTTTACTGCGTAGGGGTAGGAGGGTTTAGCATTCGAGGGTACAATCGGGAGAAGGCTAAAGGGAAACGAAATATAACATTAACCAGTGGGGAAAAGGGAAAGGAGTGTTCTTGGTGGAAGAACCAAAGGGAAAACGTGGAACAGAGAAGATTCTAGGCTAAGGGGCAGACTTGAACAAAAACTGACAGGACAGGGGGAGGGTACAATTCTCTTACAAAAGGGGGTGGAGAACTCATACAACTGCTGTTTCCCATGGCAACCCTAGACTGCCTTCCCCAACCTCTCCTCCTACACATGGTAACACAGCGGGTCCACATTGGAACAGAGGAACCATTGCTGACAGTACTGAAACTCATGGAACCAAGGGACATGGACTCACAGAACCACTGTGACACAGCAGGGCCACATGGAACCAAGGAGACCGGTGACATTTAGGAACCTCATGGAACCGACAATCCATTGTGACACTGCAGAAACAAGGAGACCATTGCTGACACTATGGAAGCTCATGGATCCAAGCAGCCTTTGTGACGCTGCCAGGTGTCGTTGAACCGGGGAGAGCATTGTGACACTAGAGAACCTCATGGTACTAAGGATTTATTGCGACACAGCAGGGTCCCATGGAGCCAAATGTCCATTGTGACAATGCAGATCCAAGGAGACCATGGTGACACTATGGAAGCTCATGGAACCATGGGTCCATTGTGACAAAGCAAGGCCTCGTGGAACCAAGGAGACCATTGTGACATCCTGGAACCTTGTGGAACCAAAGCTCCATTGTTACCGTCCAGAACCAAGGAGACCATTGTGACATCATGGAACCTCGTGGAACCCAGGCTCCATTGTTCCAGTCCAGAACCAAGGAGGCCATTGTGACTTCCTGGAACCTCGTGGAACCAAGGCTCCATTGTTACAGTCCAGAAGCAAGGAGACCATTCTGACATCCTGGAACCTCGTGGAACCAAGGCTCCATTGTTCCAGTCCTGAACCAAGGAGACCCTTGTGCCATCCTGGAACCTCGTGGAACCAAGGGTCGGTTGTTACAGTCCAGAACCAAGGAGACCATTGTGACATCCTGGAACCTCGTGGAACCCAGGCTCCATTGTTCCAGTCCAGAACCAAGGAGACCATTGTGACATCCTGGAACCTCGTGGAACCAAGGGTCCATTGTTACCGTCCAGAACTGTCATGTTTTGACACTGGTGCAATGCCAGTGCTCTCATGAAAATACACTTTCTTAAATAAATGCTGTGAGATGTTTATTAGGAACAGGGCAGAGCAGGCCTAAGCTTATTAACAAAGGAAAAAAAACTTTATCAAACTACTCCTACAGAAGACACACACACTAAATCTAGGATGAAGACCCTCTAAAACACCCCTCCTCCTCCCAATTTCTAAAACGACCACCATGAAACATCACCCGGGATTCCTGATTAAATTACCACCCTTCAGATAATCAATACTCAGTTTATTAAGGTAGAGAGAAGTCTCTTTTGCACCATAGACACCACCCCCCACCCCCCCCCCGCCCAGGAAACACAGTTGCCACTTACTGTGTTTCCATGTCACACATGGTAACTGCCTGGAGAAAATCTGCCAGTGTGACACTCTCCTTTCCATGGCACAGTGCTCTGACTACCGTGCATGGACAGACTGCCCATAGGGCTCCTTTAAGGATGCTTTGCTATGGAGCAAAAGAGACAACAGTTCAGCTTCTCATCTTGGGACCACAGTCCTCCCCATTTTCCCCTGGGGCCAAGGGTCCAAGAACAGAGATCATCTTCTTCCTGAAGACAGAGGGCACCACCATTCTCTCTTCAGCTTTCCTCTCTTCTTGCTATTCTTGTGCTGGTGGTTGCTGAAGCAGGTCTCCTTGGGTCACCACTGCATCCGCCTAAAATGCAGTCTCTATTGCAGGAGAATTTGCTTTAGTCTATGGTTAACAAGAAAAGTCCAGCTAAAAGCTACTCCATCATCTCCTCCCACCTCAAAATTTCTTTTTCTAACATATCATGTCCTAGACTGTCTCTCTTCTACTACAAATCAAGGAGGAGTAATATTTTACAAAGCCCTCATTTCCCAGGAAAGGGTTAAAAGTTCTGACTCCCTAAACAGCTGAAATCTCTGCCCAGCATTCTCCACTCCCACACTGAGCATCATCCCCCCTCTTTCTCCTTCTCCTCTTTCCAGGTGCCGTCAAGCTCTCTGTCTCTCTCCCTCTACAAGGGAAAGACAAAAGCATCTCCGTTTCTCTCTACCCTTCTGTCCGCAAAAGCCAGCTCAGTTCCAAACCTTCAGTCCCCTCAGCTTACTTACACAAAGCCACATAGCTTCCCCTCCCCCACCCAGCCCATAGCCAAGCAAGAGAGAGTCTGCACTCTCTAACCAGAAGGAAAGAGAGAGTTTCCCTAGAAGTTCTTACGTTTTACCCTCTGTGTTCTCAAAAGAGTCTCCATACTTTCAGTAGTCACTCCAAGTACCAATATCCAAACCTGACCACTAATTAGTTCCACCCAACTTCCTAAAAAAAAAAATTCACTTCCATATCAAACCACAAAAAGAACCAAGGAGACCATTGTGACATCCTGGAACCTCGTGGAACCAAGGCTCCATTGTTACAGTCCAGAAGCAAGGAGACCATTGGGACATCCTGGAACCTCGTGGAACCAAGGCTCCATTGTTCCATTCCAGGACCAAGGAGACCATTGTGACATCATGGAACGTCGTGGAACCAAGGGTTCATTGTTCCAGTCCAGAACCAAGGAGACCCTTGTGACTTCCTGGAACCTCATGGAACCAAGGGTCGGTTGTTACAGTCCGGAACCAAGGAGACCATTGTGACATCCTGGAACCTCGTGGAACCAAGGGTCCGTTGTTACAGTCCAGAAACAAGGAGACCAATTTGACAGTGCAGAACCTTGTGGGACCAAGATTCCATTTCTATGCAGTGAAGCTTCATGGAACTAAGGAACCAGTGTGACACAGCAGGGCTGCATGGAACCAACGGTCCATAGAGATACTGTGGATCCAAGGAGACCATTGTGACATCCTGGAACCTCATGGAACCAAGGGGCCATTGTGGCACAGCAGAATCTCTTGGAATCAAGGCAACCAGCTTAGGCTATGGAACCTCATGGAGCCAAGGGGCCATTGTGACATTGTGGGGCCTCATTGGAACAAAGGACATGGTTGATAGGACAGAAGCTCCTGGAAACCATGGGACATTGTGACACTGCAGAGCCTCATGGAACCAAAGAGACCCCTGTGACACTGAGAACCTTATGGAACCAAGCAGCCATTTTCACCCTACAGAACCAAGGAGACCATTGCTGACAGTACAAAACCTCATGGAACTGAGGGGCCGTTGTTATACAGTGAGGCCTCGTGGAACCAAGGGGCCGTTGTGACACTGTGGGGCCCCTTGGAACCAAATATTCATGGTGACACAGCGGGGCTGCTTGTAACCAATTGTCCATTGTGATACTGCAGATCCAAGAGGGCGGGTGACACGATGGCAGTTCGTGGAACCAAGGGGCTGCTGTGACACACCAAGGCCTCGTGGAACCAAGGAGAGCATTGTGGCAGTGCAGAACCAAGGAGGCCATTTTAGGAGTACAGAACCAAGGGTCCATTGTTATACAGCAGGGCCTGATGGAACCAAGGGGCCATTGTGAAACTGTGGGGCATAATGGAGTCAAGGACAGCACTGATACTGAAATGTGCTGGATAGAAACCTTCTCACACAGTTCTGAGTATTTGAAAGTAGATATTCTTTATTACATACAGCATGGCAGTCATTTGACTGATCCTACATCCATTTGAGTGCAGTGAGCATCGAGTGAAGAATTTTTTGCAGACACACTGATTACATATTCATGAGCTATCCCCACTTCCTTTGACTTTATTTGACATAGTTGCACCCCTTATCAGAAGTCTTTATGTGGTTCTTTGGGGTCTGTCTCCAACATCCAGTGTCCTTTTTAGATGGCTGTTCCTCAACTCCTGCTTTTGAGTAAGGCCAATATCATTGTTTTGCATAACTTCTGCTTTGTCAGCCTTGCAGAGCAGGCATCATGCTTGTGCTTTGCATGAGTTACATCCTTTATCTGTTTCTCCAAGGTTGTGCTGTTCTGTTCTACTGCTCTCATCAAGTCCCCCCTTTTCTTGAGACTCAGTTCCTTATGGGCACCGGTCTCTCAATATCTCTATTTTGTTTTATAGTGTAGGGCACTATAACACTGAATTCTGATGCAAGCTAAATCCATACAGCAATTATTGTGGTGACCATTATAAACAGATGTTTTAGCCAAACCCAGCTGGGTAACCATGAAGGAAATTTGGTCCAGATTTCTTTAAATCCCCAGGAGGTTTCATCTTGAGCTGTGCATTGAAAGAATTTTTAAACTATAACACTCTGTCCCAAAGTCAGTTCTTTAGCTTTCTGGATGAAGAGAAGAACAGCTGCTACTGCCCTCAGACAGCCCAGCAGCTCTGGCTGACATTGTCTGGTCGCTGTGAAAAGTAGGCACAGCCCTGCTCCGGTCCCCAGGAACTGTGACAGCACTCCCCGTGCTGGGTTTTGTCTCTCACATGGAAAAAGCAGATCCAATGGGTCCATGGGGTTTGAGAGCCCCAAAGCAGGGCCCGCATGAGGGCTCGCTGGAGCTGTGAAAAGGCAGCCCATGCCACACCAGTCCAGACTATAAAGCCCTGCTGAGCTGCCTGAGCTCACACAGAGGCTTTAGCAGCAGCCCATAATTGCTGATGCACAGCTGACATCATCCCACACCCCGAGAAATGCCTGTGACTCTCTCATTGTTCATGGCTGTGGGACTTGCCAAATTGCTTCTTTTCCTTCCTGTCCCAACCTCCTTTGTCCCTGCAGGATTTTGAATCCCAGATAGGGTTCTGTGCTCTGGACTGTTTGTACTCTGTATCCACTTAGTCCCAGAAAATTCCACAATGCCACAGTCTGATCCCTGAACTGCTGCTGAGTTTCAGTTTCAGAGATGAATGCCATCTCCAGACTGGAACAAGACTCCAAAGAGGGTTCTGATGTTTCCATTCCTCCCGTTCTTTTGCCATTGGTTTCCATATATCATGGGGGCATTTTTAAACTCCTGTGGTAGAACTGGCCAAGTCAGCCAGGCTCTTCTCACTGTGTTTGGACTGTCCCATTCAGTAGTAAATAGTTCTTGACTTTCACTACTCCAAGAGATACAGAAAAAAACACTTTCAAATTCTACACTGTCAACCATTTTAATTTTTCACTCTAGGTTGTTATCAAGGTACAAGGATTTGCTGTGGACGGGTGTATATCTTCTACTGTCTCATTTATGGCTCTAGGATCCTGTACCAGCCACTAATCCTCTCCATTTGCCTTCTTGACTGCAAAATAAGTCTATTAAATTTGGATTCATATTCCTTCAACAGGCCTTATTTTATAAATTTTTCTTTTATAAATCTAATCTTTCTTTTCTTTTATAAATCTATCCAAGGGATAATAACCCCTTACAACTTCCTTTTCTCAAAGGGTATTGCTTCTGCCTTACTGGTCCTGCTCAGGGTTTCAATTTGTTTCTCACAGGCTCTGCTTTTCTGGGTCACTGGGGCACCTCTCCAGTCCAGAGTACCAGATTTACTGCATCCTCAAGTGATACAGATGGCAGATGGATCACATCTGAAGATTGGAGTGCAAAAACAGAGGTTTCCAGATAATTAGATTTTGGAGTAATAACCTGCATTTTGCCATTTTAATCTTGATTTTAGCATTCAGGTTTTCCAATAAATTGTCCAAGGAGAGGCTTAAGTAAATTGAGTAGATACAAAAACTGGGGAGTCACCCATTGTTTTCCTAATTTAAAATCAATGGGCTGGAAAAATGGCTGAGTTTCATGATTCCCTGTTTCACCAGTGGTTGCTATAGAATCATTACTCAAGTTTCCTTTTACTGTATTTGGCACAGAGCAACCAGCTCCTGTAGCCACTAAAAATCCTAACTCCTCATTGTCCCAGCTTAGCTGTGACCGGATGTTCTGCTGGGAAAGAATCCTCTGGTCCCCCGCAGTGACCATCGGTGATGGCCACGAGAGGGGAGTTTTGTGTTGTACCTGTGGACAGTCCCTTTTCAAACCCCTCTCTTTCTTACAGTGTGCACATTGATTAACAGCAAGTCTCTTTTCTTCCTTCCTCTGCTCTTCTTTGATGAGCCCTCAGGGGAAAGATTGACTGAATTGTGGAATAACTCACTTTGGAAGAGTGTCCTTTGCAACAGAGCCTTCAACTGCATCAAATGTGGCTTCACTTACAGCTGTTCCGATTGCTTCTGATAATCCGCCTGCCCTGTGGTCTCTGGAGTGTGGAAGCATCCTATGGAATTGGAATTTGCTCAGTTTTACTCAGCTGTGCAGCAGAAGCTGCTACAGGGGGGTCTCTGAAGCAGTCAGAGCCTCCACCCAGGGTGGGGATCACTGCATTTATGCACAAGAATCGGCCTGGGCACAGCAGGATCTGCTCATCTCTAGGGCTGCCCCGAGTCCCCACCTGGAGAGCTCCCAAACATTTCAGTCCCACAGTTAATTTTGAAGGTGACTCATTTGTGCTCATTTTAGAGTTGGTTCATTTTGAGGGATCTTGACTGAACTCAGTCACTTGGTTTCAAGTTGATGGCCTGTCTCAGACCAGGCTCTCCTCTGCTCTGTGTGGACAATGAGATGGGAGAGCCCTTGGGCCAACCAGGGGACCGATGACTTCAGTGCTCTGGTTGCACATGAACAGAGCTTTGTTTCACTGCTTCAGACCCTCCCTCTCCTCTTCTCCCCTGGCATTTTAAATAATCCTATTTTCAAAGTCATCTGCTCTGCTCTTCTCCATGTTGAAAAGCAAATCAAAAAACCTGAAAAGGAGAGCAACAGTCTTTATTGCATATATTTTTCTCATACATCTTTTCTTAGCTGTGTGTTTTGGTTTCAAAACAGAGTAACTTAATTACTTAATTAATCAGGGATTTGAGACTTGAAAAGTGAGTTTCATCTACTCCCCTGCAGGCGCCCAGGAGAATTTGTTTTCTCGAGGCTCCCTCTGTAGCCAGTGGAGACAAGAGAACATTTGGAGGCTGGGTGCTCCCAACTGGCACATAAAACAAAAATTACAAATCTCTTCCTGGCACTTTTCCCTTGCTCTGCACAGGTTCATTTTGGTGCAGACAGGTGACAGCTCAGATTGTGACACTCTGTGTGGATCCATAATAAATTCCAGTCCTCATTAAAGTACTAAAAATCCAAGTTCTACTTGGTCCCTATTCTGCCCTCCCCATTCCTTTCCTGAAGAGACAGAGAGGAAAAAGCTGTGGAAGAAAGCAGAGGGTTGCAAAAGAGATACTTGGGATTGCTTATTTTGGAAGCAACAGTTCCTCAGGGACTCCTGGTCCAAAGGCAAGTACTGAAAAGTAGAAACAAGGAAGTTCAATGCACAGATTGGATGTAATTTCACCGTTTAGTGTTTGTGCTGTAGATGAGAGGTGTTTGGCGCATGGGTGTGACAGATGTTTGCAGTAGGTCTGAGTGAGCTGGGAATTTGCCAGGAATGGGGGGAAATAGCCAATAGCTCCTTAGAATCCTCTGTTCTGGTGAAAGAATTCTTTGGGAGTGTTTGGAGAAGGTAGAAAGAACACAATAAAATCTCTGAGGTCTCTACCTGAAATGGGAAAGAGAACAATCAGGGTGTGAGAATTGTTTGAAGCACAATCTCTGTGCTCTATAGCAAGAGTGCAGGAAAAGAAAGCAGCAGAGAAGGAAGGATAGAAATGTTTGTCCAGACTGTGAAATGATCCCACTTGGTTTTGCCATGTTCCTGTCTCAGCAGGATGAGCTGGAATTCAGCATGGGACCAGAAAATGAAACAGCAGTTACTGAGTTCATCCTAGAGGGTTTCCCAGAGCTTGATCCGAGACTGCAGGTATTTTTCTCTCGGGTCCTTCTGCTCATGTACCTGACAACAGTGATGGGGAATGCAACCATCATTTTCCTCGTGTGTGTGGATCACCAGCTGCAAACCCCCATGTACTTTTTCATCAGCAACCTGGCCTTCCTGGAGATCTGCTTTACATCCTCCACAAGCATCAAATTGTTTGTCATGCTGAGCTCTGGTCAGAACACTCTCTCACTAAGCAGCTGCTTTGCCCAAAACTATTTCTATTTTGCCCTGGGCTGCACAGAGTTCATCCTGCTCGTTGTCATGTCCTTTGAGCGCTATGTTGCCATCTGCCAACCTTTGCTCCATGCTGCCATCATGAAGCCTCAGCTCTGTGTCCACTGGTTGTTGCTGCTTGGGTCCTCAGCTTTGCCCTGCTGAGCTACCGGCTGTTCTTCCTCTCGGAGCTGTCTTTCTGTGGCTCCAAGATCCCCCATTTCCTTTGTGACAACTCCCCCTTGTTCAAAGTGTCCTGCTCTGACACCAGCCTGCTTTGGAAAATAGACTCTGTCTTCTTAGCGTGTGTCGTGCTGGGTTCCTTATGTTTGACTCTGGCATTTTACACCTGCATCCTTTTCTGTGTTCTGCATCTTCCAGCAGCCTCTGGGAGGAAGAAAGCTTTGACTACGTGTTCTTCCCATCTCATCACCTTGTCCATTGCCTATGGGAGCTGCATTGCTCTCTACACGTGTCCTGCAGAAGATGTTTCCTTGAGGACCAACAGAATTGTAGCTCTGCTCAACACAGTCCTGTACCCATTCTTAAATCCATTCATCTACAGCCTTCGGAACAAATCTGTGATCCTGGCCCTGAACAAATCCATTGCCAGGGCAAGAACAAAGCTTTTCCCCTAATCATGGTGCATTTCTGGAAAGCCATCCCAAGAATCTGATGCCATCTGTTACACAATACCAGTGCCTGTGAGTGCAGCCTCCAAACAGGGCTGCCTCAGGAGACTGATGCTCCTGCAGGCTTGTGTCAGGTTAAGAGATAAGAGACTCATCTGCACACCCAGACAGGGCACCAACAATGGCTGGAGGAGAAACTCAGTTCTTTCTCTGCCCTGGCTGCTCCCAGGCCCATCACTGGAGAGCCACCAGCTCATTAGGAGCCCATCTCCAAAA
The DNA here is from genome assembly GCF_026979565.1 of Vidua chalybeata. Classification (NCBI taxonomy): domain Eukaryota; kingdom Metazoa; phylum Chordata; class Aves; order Passeriformes; family Viduidae; genus Vidua; species Vidua chalybeata. Next base: position 7,454,134 of record NC_071552.1, on the reverse strand, counting down.
CAGAGAAGAGCTCAGCGGAACAGTGGCAAGTGACAATCCAAATTACAGCTCCTGAGCAATGGACACCTTGTCCCAGCTCCTTTCCTGGGACAGCCATCAGCCCTCGTGTCCACGTTTGAAACCCCAAAGTCACTGAGAGCAGGTCACCATTTGGACTAAGGGGATTGCTGCCCTGGCGTGTAGGACACGTTTTGGGATGAAGGAGGAGGAGGAGCAGTTTTGGCTAGCACAGGACTTGTGGGAAGGTGAGGGGAGGACCCCAACCAGAGCAGTCTGTCCTGTCTTCTCATTAAACTTGAATTCTCCCCCTGTGTGAGCAAATCTCTGTTCTGCCTGAGCATGGGAGCCTGGGGGTGCGAGGGCAGCAGTTGGGGGAGGGCACCAAAGAGCCCACCTGCCAACGGTGCTGGCCACGGAGTGACCGGAGGGACTGGACTTAGGGGTCTGGGGGTGTGGGGTGTGTCTGGTCTGCACCAGCACCTGGAATGGGGCTGTGGGCTCAGGGCTCAGATGCCCAAATGCCTCAGCTGTGAGACTGGAATCCAGGGGAAGCTGCTGAGCAGACGAGTGTCCGAGCACAGCTGTGCAGGGATCCGTGCACAGGTATGACTATGGAATGGGACAGACTGGACCAGGATAGTCCCGCTGGGAATGATCTGCAGTTCAGACCAGAATGAGGGTCTGGTCCAACTGCCCGACCCCTCCAGGGTCACCAAAAGTTAAAGCAGGCATTAGGGCACTGTCCAAATGCCTCTTAAACACGGACAGGCTTGGGGCATCAGCCACCTCTCCAGGGAGCCTGTTCCAGTGCTTGACCACCCTCTCAGTAAAGAAACCCTTTCTCCTGTCCAGTCTAAACCATCCTGGTGTGATAAATTGAGGCGAATAATTTGATTCAGCCTTTTTAAGGTCAATTAGCATTTTATTAATTACAGCAAGCAGTAGCAAGCAAAACAGCGCTGGGTGGGTAGGGGTCTCCAAACCGCCCCTCCTGCAGTGTCCCACACTGCAGTGCCCCACACCCCACTCCCTTATTCAGTTTCTTTTTATAGTTTCTTGGAGGTTTCTTCATTCGTGTCTTTCGCGATAGCGGTGGGTGTAGCTTGAGCATCCCTCTGCATCGTGTCTGCGTTGTGTCGAGGCAGGTGATCGTTGGTTTCACAATCGGTTCCGGACAGTGATGGGCGTACCCGGAGCACTCCTACGTTGTCTAGTCCGGTGGCTGTTGCCTGGTGGCCGCTGATTTCATAATCAGCTCCGGCCATCCCCCGACATCCTTAGCCTGTGTCTGCAAAAAAGCTGCAAAAAGCTCCCTATATGGTGATTAATTATACTTGTAATCTTGCGGTTTTGCAATATATCTATAGCCTTGCGGTTTGTAGCAGTTGCTACAAGCTAGTATAAGGCTAGTCCCTTATACTTTAATTTTTATTTTTCCTCCTTTAATATTCCAATTCTTTTGATGAACAAACAAGTTACCACAGTTTATCACACTGGTACAGCTTTGAGCCCTTCTCAGATGTTCCAACACTAGATATCAGGGAGAAGAGAAAGGGAAATGCAGGGCAGAGCCGGGGGCAGCAAGATGGGAGTGTGCAGCCTGCAGGGACACAGCAGCAGCTGTGGGACACGCAGGACAAGCTGTGCTGGACATGGCCAAGGGCCCTGGCAGGGCTGGCAGTGCCCAAGAGAAGCCCAGTCTGGGTGCCCCGGGGCACAGCAGTGTCTGTGCCACCGAGGGCTGTGAGGAGACACCTTGTCCTGAGGCCCTGGGGCCTCCTGGCACAGCCCCAGCCAGGCTGACAGGGCACTGTCAGCCCCTTGTCCTGCCCTTAGCATCTCCCCCTAGCCCACATCCCAGTGGCCTCAAGGATCTGCTGGAAGGAGTCCCTGGGGAGCCTTGCTCAGGAATGGCCCTGGGGGCTCCACAATGCTCCCAGGGACTGCAGGTTTTTCAAAGGACTTTGGCTTTGGCTTTTGCCTTGGAGTCTCTAAGAGCTTTGTGCAATCATGGCCTCCAATTATCTGCTGTAATTAGTCCCTGGAGAGGCTTTGTCAGCAACAACACTCAGTGGGGCTCATTAATGCTTCAAGGTACTTCAGTTCTTTCAAGGTACTTGGTGTTTCCCTTTGGATACAGACTCTGTGAGAGGTTTGTGCAATCATGGCCCCAATTATCTGCTTTAACGAGTCCCTTGAGAGCTTTGTATTGACTCTCAGTGGGGCTCAATAATGCTTTGAGATACTCAAGATTTTTTAAGGTACCTTGGATTTTCCTTTCCACACTGAGAGGTTTTTGAGCCATTTTGAATCTCTTGAGAGGTTTTTGTGCCATCCTGGCCTCCAGTTCTCTTCTCCAAGGGGTCCATGAGGAGCCTGTGTTAGGGATGGACCTCAGTGAATCCCATTTATGCTTTGAGACCCTTTGGGGTTTTCATCTGACTTGGACTCCTGGAAAGGTTTGTGCAATCTCCTCTTGGGCCCTGAGGTTCCAGGGCTCAGCTCCAAATGCACCACAGGGCTCATTAGGATCAAGCAAGTCCTGACAAACCTTGGCCGTGCCTTGATTTCCCTCTGGCCTGGGGCAGTTCATCAGTAAGCTTTCCTACTGCAATTATGGAGAAATGTTTCAAAGAGCTTCTAAAAAAGCCACATTCCTGTTATAAAGGATTCATTTTATTCCTGTTCTTTTTTGAGAAGATATGACTACAGCATTCTGTGACTGACACTGATCCAGGGTCTTTCCTAACGAGGTCTGGCCTGCTCAGAGAAGCTGTGCCTTGAGATGTGACCCAGTGGGGACAACTTTGCTCCACATTCCCCAAGCCCATCCTATCTCTCCTCACTCACCTGGGACCTGCTTTGCTCAGAGAAGTGGCTGTGCACAGCCAAAGAGGGGTTTTCTTCTTCTTTTTCAAGCAATATAAAACTCCTGAGTTTCCCCACTGAAAACAGACACCCTCCTCCAAGGCCGTGCCAAGCCCGAGGTGCCTCCAAGGTGGTTCCCCTTCCCCAAGGCAGAACCATTCAAGGAATGATTTAGACACGCAGGAATTTCTGCAATAAACACAAATGCAGAGTTGGCTCAGGGCAGAATTTGACCAGCTCCTGGAGGCCAGAGCAGCTTGGAACTCCAAAGCACCCAGTGGGTTGTTGGGAGGTGTGGGAGTAACCCAAGAGTGAGGGAAGGGAAGTGCAGAGAGCCCTGGAAGTGCTTCTGTGCAGACAGGCTGTGGGGAAGGGCACTGCAGAGCTGCCCTGGGCCAGCTGTGAGGGTGGATCATCATGCCAACCTGCCCTGGGCCATTGCAAGGGGCTGTGGCCATGGTCACTGCACTGACCCCACGGTGCCAGCACATTGCTCAGGGCTGCTGTCAGTGCCCAGAGCCAGAAGGGATCCCGTGCTGGGGCCTTGTGCCACGGCCACCTGCCCTGTGCCGTCGTGCTGGCCGCTCAGGCGCCGCGGAACCAGCAGCAAAGGGCAGTGCCAGGGCCAAAGGCCAGGTCAGCCAGACAGAAAGGGGCCGTGCTGGGCACTGTTTACATGGCAACCCTCACTGGCTGTGACACCTGGGTCACCTGTGCTGGCACTTGCCATGGAAACCCCTGGCAGGCACTGATGGCACAGACACTGGCATTCAGACACTGCTGGGCCGGGTGCTGAGCACAGGGCTGAGCACACAGAGATGGTTTTGTTCTTGTTGAGCTCCCGCTGAGCCAAGGCCTGTCCTTCCCCTCGTCCGGCCATGCTGGGGAGGGGCTGGGGCTGTGGGGAGCTTGGCAGGGGACACAGCCAGGACAGGTGACCCCAGCTGAGCCCGGGGATACCCCAGACCATTGGACATCCTGCTCTGTGTATAAAGTGGGGGAACAAGGAGGAAGGGGGGACATTTGGAGTGAGGGTTTTTGTCTTCCCAGGTAACACTTGGCAGGATGGGGCCATATTTCACCAGAGGGCAGGGTCAGCACCAAAGACACAGACACCAACCTAAGAAATTGTGTCATTTATATCATGCAAAACAGCAAAGAATCACAAAAGGATAAGCTCAGCAAAGCAGATTGTCATTAGCAAAGTATTACAAAAGGAGCAGCTCAGCAATGCACCCACCCATCACTACCCAAGATTGCCTGCAGTGATTAAGAAAGATCCAGCCCCAGTCACCCTCAGGCTTTGCCATCCCCCAGATCCAACCTCTCTGTGAGAGGGCCCAGCTTTTACACTGTTAAACAAACAAGCTGACATCACTGCTAGTGTGGGAACTTGTGGTTTCATTCTCCCGTTTGCTTTCTCCCAAAGCCTGGCCAGGACTCAAGGAGGAACCAAGGGAGGTGACTTTGATCCTACAGCCCCAAACAAAGCCAGATGAGGCCTTGTCCTGCTTCTAAATACAGGAAGAAAAATACGTCTTTCAGAAAGGAACAGATACATAGATCCTATTGCTAATAAGACTTTGTTAATGAGCGGACACAAATATAGCATTTGGTTTGAAGGTTCATGTGGAGCTCAGCTTTGGCTCAGGGCCTGTTCTTCAGGCCTCAGTCAGGGCCTGGTGCTCAGGCCTTGGAACTTCAATCAGTGCTTTGATCTATAGAGGAGGTACAAGGTTCATAACAACTCTTTGGATAACAGAGCGTAGATTTAGGTGTTATGCATAAAGGCAGTGCCTCTTCTTCTTCAATTAAGTGCTGTTCAAGTTCATTACTCAGAGCTATCATTTGATTCCTTTTAAAACATGCCTAATTAGATGCTATTCTCTCTTCTTTATCAAATGCCCCTTTTTTTCTTGAGACTGTGTCTCTTTTTAGACAAGTCTCCATTTCCAGCATGAAGTGTCACAACAATTCAAAGACAGAATCATAACACACCAAGTGCTCACACTGCAAGGATCACAGTGACTGCATGAATTAATTTCACAGCAGCCTCCAACTTAGAAGCCAATCCCACCATGAAGAATTTTCTTCTTGCTGCCACTCTTCTACTGATTGTTCTATTGAGGCAATTCCTGACTGTTGGACCTCAAACCCAGCACTTATAGACATTCCTGCAACATTCCTCTGCCATGGTAGGACAGGTTCCTCCTTGGCCAGCAAGCAGACAGTCCAAGGCCATGCAGTTCTGTAGAGCCCTATTCGTGTTTGTTGGAGCTCACGGGATGTGCTCTCGGATATTTTCACAGGAGCATCTGCTATTTCTTCTAATAGTTGATTTAGCTCATTCATGCAAACTCCACAGGACGAGGCAGTGCACATGGGGCACAGGGTGAACCAGATCCTTTTGCTTTCTGAAACCCACGACACTCCTCGGGGGGAAAGTGTTCTCTTGGCCCCAGATCTTCCTGGTGGTTGTTGCTGAAGGACCCTAAATGGTGGCCCTGCAGCTGGGAGTGGTGTGACACTGACACTGACCAGCTCCAGCACTCCGAGTTCTACTGGCATTGGGAGTGATGGTAAAGCAGAGAAATCCTCTCACACTGTGGCCTCTAGAACTAGAACAGGATTTGGTTCCTCTGGAAGGGAAATCCTAGTGAATCCTGTCAAACTGATCCTTGTATCCCTGTGTTCCACAGCAGTTTTCTGTAACTGTCCCTGCTCTGACTCCATTACCAGGCAGAGCCCATGGACAGAGTTCTGGCCACCCCACAGGGTGGGCCCTCCAAGGGAACCCCATTCCTCCCAACTTCAGCTGAGAACACACCCAGCCATCAGTGACATTGAGTACTTTGGCTACTTTGAGCTTTAAATTTTCAAAACAGTTTCCATGACTAATCCTTGGTGAACCTCTAGAGGTGTTTGTGGCAAAGATTCTGGCTGACTCTCAAGGTACAACTTACATATATCAGCAGTACTTCAGTGACAAGGTTAATCATTCTTTTTCCTCAGTCTCATGTGGGATAAGGACAATAATTCTGTTGTCCATGGAACTGGCACCTTTTTAATTCCAGAAAAATGCCCCCGAGGTCCTTTGCTTGTCCATTGGGACAAACAGAGAGATTTGGTCTGGCAGGATGTGTAAAACAATATCCTGTAATATCTACTTGTTCTCACACAGAGCACTTGGCTGCAGGGACACATTCCCATCATTCCTGCCCAGGTTTCAGGATTCAACCAGTGCTGTCTTTCCCAGGAGCTGTTCCTTCAGCTGCCTGAGGAGGGCCTTTTGGTCTCTGGACCCACACTCTGGTTCCATTCTTAGCACTGCTGGATCCAAACCCTTTATCTCCACCAACAGCAGTGATTTGAGGTGGATCTCCTTTTCCCCAATTGTTTTAAAAACTGACAATATCAATAATTGTGCTACCCTGTCATGGGTTTGAATAATCCTATCTTGTTCACTATTGTTTAACCAATTTCCTTCAATTTCTCCTTGATAATCTGCATCAGCTCCTCCTCCCATGACATGAGCACTTTGCAAGGCCAAGCTCCAGTGAGCAGTTATGGAACCAAAGTGTCCTGGAGGAATCTGGATTCCTGTTCCTGTACTGTTAACTCTCATTTGCTTCTGATTTATCCTAACTAATTCCAATGCATGAAGGTCCAGCCCTGCAGCCTCTGGGCTGGCCCTGCCAGGGCCATCACACCCAGAACAATTTCCCAGGCAGTCCAAGTCTCACTGTCCATGGCTGTATTTGCAAATTGGGAGCAGCCGTGCACAGCCAGGGGGTTTCCATTTCCCCAGGGGGCCATTGCTAAGGGCATGGAGCACATCTGGGAGATGGCTTCTCCATGGGGACAGGTTCCCATCTCCTGGTTTTGTCAACTGCTCTTTTAGCAATCCCTTCACCAGTTCAACCAATCCTGCAGCTTGGGGATTGTCTGGGACATGAAAAACCCAGCAGTCTTAATCACTTTATTTCTCACAGTAATAGAAAAAGCATTCTGCATCACAGTATCAGCAAATCCATTAAAAATAGCCAATTTCATCCCTTCCTCCTTTCTTCATTGTACACAATTCACAAAGTTTACCACTGACAGCTGGGTCTTGGCCAGTCTTTTTCTGTGGGGTATTCAGTGTCACAGTGAGCAGCCAAAGCTGTCAAATTAGTATTGTCAGCATTATTTCACATTATCAATTTTAAATTATACAGATATTAATACAGATAATTGGGTTATAATATATATAACTATTATTATTATTATTATATCATTTGAACAAATGAACCTGAGTTCATGATTTAAACCTTCTTCTGTCACTCCATGTGGGAGTATTCTAACAACAGTTTTTCCTTCTGTTGGTGCTGTTTCCAATGTGCTGTTAACAAAGTCCATCTACGTCTTCCCAAACCCACAAGATCTTTTCCTTTTCCCATATGCAATTTTTGGAGGCATTTTAAGACATCCAGGAGTTCAGCCTCTTTTAACCGACTGCCCCACTGCTCACACGGTGCTCTGACCTCAGGCACTCCAGAGCTAGGGAACTCCAGGGAAGGGCTTCCTATCTGGGAATTCCTGATGGGACTGATTCCTCACATCTACATTTAAAAAGTGACATTTTGTTGTGATCTGGCCAGACTGTGCCAGTTTTGTTCTACCAGTGGGCAGGGTCAGCACCAAAGACACAGACACCAACAGAAGGAATCAGTGTCAGTTAACTGTAGCTCAAAGCAGCAAAGAATCACAAAAGAAGCAGCTCAGCAATGCACCCAGCCATCACCACCAAAGATTGCAGCAGTGATTAAGAAAGATCCAGCCCCAGTTACCCTCAGTGTCGCCTTCTGATGAGAAGGCGGGTGACCTGGTTTCAAGATACAGCACGGCGACCCGGCCTCCCCCGGGTCACTCGGTCCACTGACATGCACAGACACCAATGTGGTGGATGGTCAAATGGCGTTTATTATCTCATCTTGTGAGGTTAAATAGTCAAGGGGGCTTTATTACGTCTAAAGGGGACGGTGGGTCTGGCTAGGGTTAGTAAGGAGTGGAAAACTACTGGAGTTAGGAGGGGCTGCATGCTTCAGGGGTGATTGATCACTTATAGCAGGAAGAGGGGGGAAGGGTCTTGCTTTCCGTCACATCCCGAGATTTTCCGTTCACCTGTCCCTATCTACCACACCTCAGGCTTTACCATCCCCCAGATCCACACAGCAGCTGGGGAAGCTGTCACAGCCAAGGGCTGCAGAGCCACTCCCGGACTCTGGCAATTCCTGCAGGTGCCTCCAGCCACAGGTGAGGCTCCAACCTCGCTGTGAGAGGGCCCAGCTCTGACAGTGCTGAATGAACAAACTGACAGCGTTTCTGGTGCAGGGACATCTGGTTTCATTCTCCTCTTGGGTTCCTCCCAAAGCCTGGCCAGGGCCCAAGAGGAACCAAGGGAGGTGACTTTGACCATTCAGCCCCAGACAAGGCCAGATGTCAGATTTCATGGCCTTGTCTTGCTTCTAAATACAGAAAGGTCAATACATGTTTCACTAATGAGTGGATCCATCTATCACAACACTAATGACTATATATATTTCATTAATGAGCAGATACAAAGACAACCTTTGGCTGGAAGGTTCATCCAGAGGCCACCTTTGGCTCAGGGCCTGTTGTTCAGGCCGCACTCAGGGCTGTTGTCCAGGCCTTGGCACTTCAGGGATGTGGTTTAGTGCTGGGCTTGACACTGCTGCGTGACCGGCTGGACTGGATGAGCTCAGAGGACTTTCCCAGCAGAAAGGATTCTATAATTCCATAATTCCATCTGCTGCATTCAGCCAGCTCCATGTTAGCAGCATTAAATTGGTCAGAAAGTTTCCTCTTGCACAGCCCTTGAGGCCTGAGGCTTCAGCTCCTTCAGCTCCTGGTGCTCAGCTGCTCATGCTGAACCAGATGAGTCGCAGAGAAGAACACAGTCCATCCAATTCCTTCTGGGACACGGAGAGGGGAGGCTGTGGAAACAGGAGCATTGTTTGCTGTGGCCTCCTCTCTGCCCTTCACACCTTTCAGCGCTTTGAACCAGCCAAGAGCTTTCTCCAAGAGTGCAATGGAGCAGCTGTTCCTGCTCCCCGGTCTGGCTCTCTCCAGTCTCTGACCTTGCCTGCTTTTGTCCCTCTTGCTGTGCCCTCTGCTCCCCCAGGGCTTGGTGGCTGCTGCCCAGGACTGTGGGACTGGCACAGATCCAGTGGGCGAGACCCTCCTTTCTCTGCCCTTGGAGCTGCCTGGGCACAGCAGCCTTTTCCATCTGGAAGCTCCCCATGGACAGCTGTCCCCAGCTCCGTTCCTTGAACAACCTCCAGGAGCCCAGGGCTGCCACCTCAAGTCCCTGCTGGCCCTGGGGGCTCCCAGGTGCCTCAGGCTGCTGTGACACCGCTGCACATGGGAGGGAAGAGTGGCAGGGGCTGTGCTGAAAGTCAGCTCCATCTGCTGCTGCTGCTGGGGGGTCATTTGTCCAGCTCTGCCCCAGAGTCAGGGATCAGATCCAGGCCCTGCTGCTGCTCCCTGGGGATCAGCCCCAGTTTGGGTGTTGCTGTCAGGGCCAGCAGGAGCAGTGGCTGCAGCAGCGGGTGCTGACAGTGCCCAAGCCCCGGGGCCAGAGGGGTCCCTGGGCTGGGGCTGGGAGGGAGCTGCCCCTTGTTCTCCCCCTGCCTCACCCAGAGCTGGGCCGGGCACAAGTGGGGCAGCAGAGCCAGCGGGGAGCCTGCGAGTCTCTTCCAGCCCTGTCTGCTCTGAGTTTGGGCCTTGGAGCCTCAGGTAGCCAAAGGCAGCTGCTGCTGGTCCCTCTGTGTGCCCGTGTTCAGCAGTGCTGCTCCATCAGTCTGTGCCCAGCAATGGGGAAAAGCCTCAGCCCTGCAGGGCCAGGAAATGCCGGGCTCTGCCTGAGCAGCTCAGCCAGGTTGAAGGGAGCTGCTCCCCACGGGAACCAGGAGCAAAGGACACTCCTTTTATAGGACGTGTTTTCTATTTAAAGAAAAAAAAAAAAAAAAAGAAAAAGCAATAAAAAACTATATAAATGTGAAAGATAAAAACAAAACCTAAGTGTGTTGTGAAAAAACTTCTCTAGCTTAGGATTAAGTGGTAACTGATCTTTTGAAAAAGAGAACTCAGTTATTTACTTTATGAATGAGCTGATGGCATGGATCCATCTAACTGACCTCAGCAGACTTTTTCAAAGTTTTAGGGGTTTGTTTCCAACATTGTTATTTTAAATTGTGGTTGAAGCAAGAGGAAATTGCTTTGTGCCCTTCCAGCTCCAAGCAGGACTGGGAATCTAAACTCTGTCAAATCCCAAACCCTTCAGAAGATGCCCTTCCTTCTCACCCTGTGAATGAGCTGCACATTCCCTTTGAAACTGTCAGGGGTTTCTTAAAGACACAAAATCCCACTTACCGCTTTTTGCTCTGGTTTGGAAGTGGGAAGGGCAATTCTCCATCCATCAGCTCCAGCCTGCACTGCCTCAGGAACACGGCCCACTCGCCAGGTTTGGCCCACTCATGGCACTTCTAGAGGAGGAAGAAAGTGCAACTGCACCATTCCAGCCAAAAAGGAATGAAGAGTGGGACAGACAAAACATCCTGGGGAGATCCAGGCATTCAGATGAGATTGTGGAGAGTTTAGTCCTTGCCAATGGGATGTGTGTCCCTAAGCGCAATCTCTTGGCCTGCAGGAGAGTCTCGCTCACCTGCCAAAGCAGAAAGCTCAGGGCTGTGCTCAGAAGGGGCTCGTCTGATGCAAAGCTGTCAGAGCAATGCGAGGGCAGAGCCAGCCCAGCTGTGCCCAGGGCTGAGCCCAGCAGAGCCCTGGCAGAGCCCAGAGCAGCCTCAGCACCCGCAGAGCCCGGCTGCAAGGAGAGAAAGCAGAAAGCGCCCGTCAGCTGAAGGTTCCTGTCCCCTTGTCCCAGCCGCCCACGGTGCCCAGGCCATGCTGGCCGTGCCCAGAGCGGTGCCCGGAGCTGCCCATCACTGCTGCCTTTGGCAGCAGAGCAGGAGGGCAGGACATGTGCCCAGCCTGCAGCCGGCCATGGCACATCCAGCCCTCAGCAGCTGCCCGGAGCAGGATGCTCCTGTGCTTGCTGCCATCTCCCCAAAGCTCTGATCCCACCATGCCAAGTAGACAGGACCCACCTGATGCCATCCCCCTGTAAGAGACGGTCCAAACTTTCCTTCATTTGCCTCACGGCTGTCACAAGGACCCTGCAGACCCCTGACAGGAGTTCTGGCCTGGCTGAGGTGGACACGTGTTGAGGAATTGGCACAGCTGCCCAGCCCACAAGGAAGAGAAAGAACAAGCTGTCAAGTTTTGCAAACATTTGTCCTGCTTTGCTGCAAGAGTTGTGCTGCACACACAGTGTGGAAAGCCAAGAGAAGCTGCAGTTGGTGGCACATCTTGTGACAGAAGCTGCACCTCATTCCCCAGGAAAAGTTCTTGGAAAGAGCAAATGGGACTCCCAGGAGTAGAGTCCGGGAAAACTGAAACAGCTTTTAGGAAATGAAATGAAAATGGAAAGAAACAATCCAAGATGTTTTTCTCTATTTATTTTTATGCTCCCCTTTTCCATCTTGCACTACTTCTCCATGCCATGAATTCCAAATGCATCTCACCTCTAAGATCCATGACATGGCAAGGTCTAGACACTGGAAAATACCATGAGCTAGACACAGTTTGCCTTCCCTTGGTTTTCTTGGAAAGCAATGCTGTAAACTAAATGCAGTGCTTGGGTCAGGTACAAATTCTGCATTCAGGGAATGCGCTCCGATAGTGTTTGACCCTCTGCAGGGACAATGCACAGCAGCAACCGAGGGGATCCCTGTGCCCCTGTGCAGGAGTCCAGACTCTGGGTCTGGGCTGAACAGGGCAAAGTTCCCGTGTTTGGACAGGCTCAGGGGCTGCCCTTGGGGAGCGTGGGGCTGGGTGCGGAGGCGAGCGGGCAACGGACAAACAGACACGGGGACAAACGGCCCCGGAGCTTCAGTTGCAGCGGCAGCAGCGGCAGCAGCAGCAGACAGAGCAGCGAAAGCCGCAACTTTGTGGAGTCCCTCTTGCTCCTCCTCTCCCTCTCCCCCTGTCCCGCAGCCTCTCCCGCTCTCCTGTTCCCGCTGTCCCCTCCTCTGCCGGTCTCTCTCTCCCCATACCCGGCTGGGCCATGCCCCCGGCCCGTCCCCGGCCCTGGGCGGGGCTGTCCCGTCCCCGGCCCCGGCCGTCCCGCCCCCGTCTCGCTCCCGCCCGGCTCTGGCCGTGCAGGCGCTGGCGCTGCTGGGAGGGGGCCTGCCTGGGGCTGGGGCGGCATTGCCTCCCTTTGGCTCCGCCTGGCCCGAGCCCGGCCCCGGCCCGGGCCCCGGCTCCTCCCGGGCCCCGCGGAGGACACAGGCGGCATGGCCGCTGCCGCTGCCTCCGCTGCGGCTTCCCCGGCCCGAGCTCCGCTGCTCGGCAGCGCGGCCGCCGGCCCCGAGCCACCGCTGTCCCGTTGCCAGGAGCGAACGCCTGGGAATGGCCGGCCTGGGGCACTTGAGGGGCGCTCGGGGGCCGCTCCTGGCCCCAGGCTGAGCGCTGACAGCCGCCTCCCGCCGGCAGGGAAGGCGCAGCAAGGCCTGAAGGAGCAGTACCGGCTGGGTTCGCTGCTGGGCGGTGGCGGCCTCGGCAGTGTCTTCGCGGCCACGCGGCTTTCGGACGGCGCCCTGGTGAGCGGCGGGGCCGGCGGCGGGCGCAGGAGGAGGGGGCGCAGGAGGAGGGGGATGAGGAGGAACAGGAGGAGGATGAGGAGGATGAGGAGGATGGGGCTGGGCAGGGCGGGCGGCGAGCTGAGCCCGCTGCTTCTCTTGGCTTGCAGGTGGCCATCAAAAGGGTGCCACGGAACCGCGTCCTGCACTGGAGCCAGCTGGTGAGTGAGCGGGGCCAGCTGGAGAAGCCGGGGTGTGCTGGGTGGGGATGAGCCGGGGCCCGGCAGGGTGGAAGCCACCGGGACGCCTCGAGGGAGAGCGGGCGTGGGGCCAGCGCAGGGCGCAGAGCATCCCGGGCTGGGCGAGGGGTTCCCGAGCCCCGGCACGGCATCAGCCCCACTGACGGCATCGTGCTCCTCCCGCAGCCCGACGGCACCCTGGAGGTCGTGCTGCTGGACAAGGTGTCCACTGGCTTCCCCGGTGTCGTCCAGCTGCTGGAGTGGCTTGAGCTCCCCAACGACATCGTGATGGTGCTGGAGTGCCCAAAGCGGTCTCAGGACCTGCACCATTTCATTCGGGCACGGGGGTTCCTGTCCGAGGAGGTGGCGCGGGAGCTGTTCCGCCAGGTGCTGGAGGCCGTGTGGCACTGCACCACCTGCGGGGTCCTCCACAGGGACATCAAACCACGGAACATCCTGGTTGACCTGGCCACCGGGCAGGCCAAATTAATCGACTTTGGCTGTGGCACCTACCTCCAAGACACAGCCTACATTCACTTTGCAGGTGAGTCCACACAGGGGTGTGCTCCCGGTCCCAGCATCTCATGGCCCAACATCTCCCAGCCCAAGCTGGGTGTGGCATCGGGGATTGTCCCTTTTGCTGCCCTTCATGGCACTGAGATTTCAGCTGATTTGCGTTTCAGCAGGGCTGGGTGGGGAGCCAGCTTCCAGCCCTGCTGGCAGCCTTTGCCCACCACTCTGCCCAGGGCTGGGGCTGGGGCAGCCAGCCCAACAAAAACACCCATGGGTGGGGGTAGCAGAGAGGGGGGCCGGAACCTGTGCCCCAGCCGGTTTGGTGTGCAGGTGAGAAAGGGCTTGGACTGCTCCACTCACCTGGTTTGCTTTGGATTCATAATAATTTTTGGGGCAATGCAGGCAGGGAGGATGAAGGCATGGTTTTCCCCAGCACTGAGTGGGTTTTTCCTTGTCATGGCTGGGCCTTGCCAGGGCTTCAGCTGCCCTCTTTCAAGACCAGTGGCTTCTTTTCCAACCCCAAGTCTGTACACAAGTCCCAGGTGCTGGCGAGAGGGCAGCGGTCACCCCGTGTGCCGCTGGGGCAGCCCCCGCATGCCCAGGGATGCTGGGGCCAGGCTCTGGGAGCAGCAGCATCCCCCTGCTGAAGCCCATCTGTATTCCATAGGAACACGGTCATACAGCCCCCCGGAATGGACCCACTTTGGCTGGTACTACGGCAAGCCAGCCACCATCTGGTCCCTGGGCATCGTGCTGCACCAGATGGTCTGCGGGGAGCACCCTTTCAGGTGGTGCCAGAACATCAGCTGGGACCATCAGCTCTCGCTGCCACAACGGCTCTCTCCAGGTGGATCCTCATCTGTGGCCACAGGGGCAATACCAGTGCTGGGAGACAGCAGCAGCTCGTGAGCATCCCGCTCTGGCAGCTGCTGAGGAGGGGGCACATGTCCTGCTCTCCTGCTCTCCTCCAAAAGAGGGAATTGATGGGAAAGTTTAGGCCCAGCTCTGAGCACATCCAGCATGGCCTGGGCACGGGAATAGTGGGGCAAAGCCAACAGGAGCCTACTCCAACTGACCAGCGGGTTCTGATTTCTCTGCCCAGAGTGCCAAGATCTGATCAGGAGGTGTTTATCCATGCTGGACATCGAAAGGCCCTCGTTAGAAGAGCTGTTGTGTGATCCCTGGATGCAGGACATTCATCTGCCCTAGAAGAAGGGAAAGAGCCACAGGCACACTCTGATGCAGGGCCCTGGTAAGTTACAGCTCCACACATGCCTTGGCAATCAGAAGCACAGGAACCCAGACTTTTTTGTGCTGCCCGTGTCACTGCCCAGGGGTCATCAGATGGGAACACACAGCCCTTGTGCTGGAGCAGAGCTGCTCTGCCCAGCACTGGTGGCCGCCATGCGAGCTGCTTCTGCTTGTCCTTGGTTCCCTGACAGCTGGGGCCCTGGGCAGAACCCTGACAGCCTGGTCTCAGCCCCAGGGAAGGAGAAGGAGCCCCTGGAGAAGCTGTAGCAGGTGGGGCTGCTGCTTCTGGAGACAGCGAGGACGACATCAAGGATGACAACTCTTGCTCCACCTGGTCACCGGCAGGCTGAAGATGATGGCACTTTGATTCTGGCACCTTCTCCAAAGCCAGGCTCCACAGGGAATTTGCAGATGAGTCCACACGCAGGGGATGCTCCCAGATTTGGGCATTGCACAGCCTGGCCGGGAACACAAGGTTCCCCCTTTGCTGGGGCGGATGCAGCTGATCCTTCAGTCGGCTGCCCAGCTGCTTTTGGCAGGGCTGGCGGCATGGGCTGGGGTGGGTACAAAATGGGAGTGGGCTCCTGGCCCTGCCAACAGCCCCAACCACCCTCCAGGCCCTGGGCTGGGGCTGGGGCTGGGGCAGCCAGCGCGACACAAACCAACCTCCATGGTGGGAGCAGAGGTGGGACTCCAGGACCTGTGCAGGGGCTGCTTTGCTTTGCAGGCAAGGAAGGGCTTGGGCTGCTCCCCTGCCCTTGTTTGTTTTGGGATCACTCTTATTTTGGGGGGCAGTGCAGGGGGAAAGGAGAAAGCCTGGGCTTCCTTCACCGTGGGTGGGGTTTTCCCTGGCATGCAGGGGTTGGGCCTTCCTCAAACCCCAGGCAGAGATAAGATTTTTGACCTTTTTTCTTGTTTCCCCTTTTTGTCTGTAATCTATTTTCAATCATTTGTTGTGTGTTTTTCTAGAGGAAGCGTTCTAGGTGGGGTCCAGTCTGGATGGGGAAGTGCTTGGGAGCAGCTGCAGCGTGGATGGGCCGTGCCCTTGGAGAAGGCTGAGGACATTGTTTGGGACCAGCTTTTCTTCCAGCGGTGGATGGCGTCAGGTGGGTCCCGTCTGCTTGGCATGGTGGGATCAGAGCTTTGGGGAGATGGCAGCGAGCACAGGAGCATCCTGCTCCGGGCAGCTGCTGAGGGCTGGATGTGCCGTGGCTGGCTGCAGGCTGGGCACATGTCCTGCCCTCCTGCTCTGCTGCCAAAGGCAGCAGTGATGGGCAGCTCTGGGCACTGCTCTGGGCACGGCCAGCATGGCCTGGGCACCGCGGGCGGCTGGGACAAGGGGACAGGAGCCTTCAGCTGACAGGCGCTTTCTGGTTTCTCTCCTTGCAGCCGGGCTCTGCGGGTGCTGAGGCTGCTCTGGGCTCTGCCAGGGCTCTGCTGGAGCTCAGCACCGGGCCAGAATCAGGCAAAGAAAAAATGGTGTGCCCTGCAGCACAGACTTGCTTGAGCATTTCAGCAACACAGCTCAAGTTTGCAGAGTGTACACCTCCAAGGGAAAACATGCCACCACTCAAAAAATAAACTTGTTCAATACTTTTCTGAGATGAAATCAATCTGAGATGACCCCAAATGACATTTTTCATCTTGCTCAAGCTGTAGCTCAGCCCTTCTCTGAACAGTTCTCTCCCCCACCTGCCTTTTACTTCCCAACTGCTCCCTCTTTTCCCCCAGTGAGTTCCCAGCCCGTGGCAGTCTCCATCACACTGCTGCCTTCCTTGATGCCTCTCACCACGAGGAAGGCTGAGCCTCCAGCTTAGGGACTCATCCTGTCACTGGCTGAGGAGCAGTAATGTCTCCGAAGTCTGGTTGGATTTTAGTGGCATTCAGAGCTGCTCTCCAGCCCTCAGCTCTCCTCACTGCTGAGTTCCCATTCCCTTTTCCTTGTCCTCCCAGCACAATGAGCTCTGTAAATCCCCTTGAGCCTCCCCACTCTTCCCAGACCATGCACCCACCTCAGTTAGGCTGAAGCTGCAGCTTCTCTGTCTCCTCTGGCACACCAGTCCAGTCCCCTGTGCGGGGAGCCCCAGCCCCAGAGCACAGCACCCAACAGTGCAGTCCGGGCTGGAGCAGCTGCCCTGCAGCCCTGGCTTGGCTCTTGGTGGCAAGGGAATGCTCCCTGTTTGCAGCTGTCCCTGCAGGATGGCCCCAGGGCAGAGCCCAGCCGGGCTCCCACTGCAGCCCTGAAGCTTGGGGCAGACAGGGGTCCCAGAGCTGAGGTTCATGGGGAGCACCCGCAGCTGTGCCTGGCACTCTGTTGCCGTGTGTCACAGTGCAGGCTGGCTTGTACTGGGTGAATGGACCAGCCCCTGCTTTGACTGAGAGGGGCCTCACCCATCACATCTCTCCTGAGGCTGCAGGCATTTCTCAGGCCAGAATCTGAAGGGGCGCAGAGATCAGACCAGTGAAATTATCCAGACTGGCTTTTTCAAAGGCCCTTTAGAAGGAAGGGCTTGAGCACAAACGCTCTCTGTTTGCCCCATGAACATCGGGCTGAGTGGTCTCTTTGGCTCCAACCCACTTTCCTCCCTGAGCCAACGTTACCCATTCCCTCCCACATCCCCCCCGTGCCTTCCCACTGCCTTGTCCTGTCAGGGCTTTTGCAGCCCCTCATCCCTTGGTGGCCCCATCCCCTCAGGGTCTCCCCCAGCCCGGCCAACCTGCCCGGCAGCAGCGCCGCAGCCCCACAGGAGCTCCCGAGGAGCCCCATTGAGAGGCACCTCGGAGCCCTCAGTAATCCAGCCAGCAACACACGGGCAGGAGGACACAGATGGCGGTTCCTGCCTGGGACAGGGCTTGTGGCCATCTCCAGGCACCGGTCTCACAGGCATCCCTGGAACTCCGGCCCCTGCCCACCGGCTCTGTTGGCAGCACAAAGGCTTCAGCAGAACCACCAAAGGCCAAGGGGCTTCTGGCCATTTTCCCTGCAACCCTGCATGCCTGGGCAGCTTGCTAAGCCCAGGCACCCTTTTCTCCCTCTTCCCCTATACCCTGTAGAGCCTGGGCAGTAAAAGAAAGATCCTGGGAGTCTGTCTATTACAACACATCCTATATTTATATGCTAAAGAAAAGAGAAAAGAAGGGAAGAACAACCTTGAAGAAATGAAACACTCCTGCTGGCTCAGGTGGCCCCAGCAGACAGAGCCTCTGGGATCAGCTCTCTGCAGAGCTCCAGCAGCACAGCCAGCCGAGCCCCGACAGACGAGGCCGTGTCCTCCATGCCCTGCAGAGCTGATCATGCAGGCTGTCCAAGATGGAATATCGAGCTCTCTCCACTGCCTGCAGGACATACAGTGTTTGAATTGCCAGGCTTCCAACGGTGACGCTGATGTCATTTGCCATGCCTTCAAGGGCTGAGAGAGGAACAGAGCTTCCTGCCCTTCTCCTTCACCTGGTTTGCAAATTCATCAAGAGGATTCAGGAGGAAGATACCAGCACCATGGGCACAGGGCTCAGAGCATATTCACACACCTTCAAAGCCAAGACCTGTGCTGCCCTGCTGGATATGCTCGTAGAGGAGGGGTTTTGCAATCCAAAGCAAATAAGCAGCCTGTGGCCAGGGTTTGATCCTCCCAGGAATCGCTTGGCCTCCCAAGCCACGCCCACTGGTAACTGGAAGCTGCCGCTGCAACTGAAGCTCCGGGGCTGTTTGTCCCCGTGTCTGTTTGTCCGTTGCCCGCTCGCCCCAGCGCCCAGCCCCGCGCTCCCCGGGGGCAGCCCCTGAGCCTGTCCAAACACGAGAACTTTGCCCTCTTCAGCCCAGACCCAGAGTCTGGACTCCTGCACAGGGGCAGAGAAATCCCCTCGGTCGCTGCTGTGCATTGTCCCTGCTGAGGATCAAACCCTGTCAGGGCACATTCCCTGGCTGGAGGATTCCCTGGCCCTGGCCCTGCACTTAAGGGTCCAGCACTGCTTTCCAGCAAAAATGGGAAGGCAAACTGTGTGCAGCTCATGGTATTTTAGAGTGTCTAGAACTCGCTAAGTCACCGATCTGAGAGGTGAGATGCATTTTGAATTCATGGCATGGAGAAGTAGTGCAAGATGGAAAAAGGCAGCAGAGAAATAAATAGAGGAAAACATCTTGGATTGTTTCTTTCCATTTTCATTTCACTTCTGGAAAGCTATTTCAGTTTTCCAGGAATCTTCTCCACAGTGATGTCTGCTCTTCTCCAGAACCTTTCCTGGAGAACGAGGTTGAGCGCCAGTCACAAGATGTGCCACCAGCTGCAGCTTCTCTTGGCTTTCCACACCATGTGAGCAGCAGGACTCTTGCAGCCAAGCAGGCCAAAGGTTTGGAGAACTTGACAGCTTGTTCTTTCTTTTCCTGCTGAGCTGGGGAGTTGTGCCACTGGTGAGGTTTTCATTGGGACTGTTCCAGCCTTGGAAAACAGGAGGTGGAACCAGGACTTGTTAGGGAATACAAGCCTGACTGAATTCAGAGAAAGAATCTCCACAGCCTGCAGCCAGAAATGGAGAGGTGTGTGATAATGATTTCCACATCTCCATGGACACCTGGAAAGTGATCTAGAAGATGAAAATGGGTGGACAGAGGGAGTTTGTTTATGTCTGCAGTTTGGGTGATTCTACATCTCCTGCGCTGGTATAAATCAAGAGCACAGTCAGTTCATGATAAGCACCAGAACAAGCTGGACCTCTGAGAGTAGGTGACAGAAAGAATTTGAAAAGGAGAAATGTAGGGAATGACTTGGTGGACTTTGTCTAGAAGAAGGGTGACTTTTTCTAATTCTTTCTAGTCCATTGCTTCTGCTTTTATCCTTCTGACAAGGCCATTTGCATCCCAGATTCCTCATGAAATGAGAACCCGGAGCTTCTGGAACTGCCTGAGAGGTGCCCTGTTCTTCTGCGGGGACACTGAGGGTGAAACAGGAAGCAGTTGTATTAAATTTTGAAGCAATTGTATGAAAGGAAAACCAGTGCTTAAGCAGAGATTGATGTCACTCCCCCAGACCAACCACCATGGGCAAATCTCAGTCTCGGCCTGGAGCAGTGACCTTGAGGGCTGTCCCCACTGCAGGGAGGAATCTCCACAGCCCCCAAGAAGGGAAATGTCAGGAGAGGCTGCCATTAAAGTTTGGGATGGGGCTTTTCTAGTCTGAAGTGCTGCCCTGTGGGTCAGATGTGCCCAGGCTGGGCCCGCTCAGCAGCTGTGCAGAAGCTCTCAGTGGTGTCACTTGGTTGTTCCTTTCTCTGGGGATTTTCCAGCTCTGACACAGCTTCAGCTCCCTCTGAGGATGTGAATCTGAGGGATGGAGGAGTCAGGCTGGTTTCAGCATTATTCACCCCAAAAGCAGCGTGACCTCCCTCCTTCATTTCCCACTGGGGGCTTTGCCAACAGGGCCTTGCTGGAGTTGTTTGAGCCCTTTGCAGGCAGAGGCTCCTGCTCCAGCAGGAACTGCCTTTCCTGTGCCAGGAGCAGGGCAGGTCCCGCTGCAGGAAAAGGCCCAGGCCAGCCCCAGCCCAGGGAAGGCCTCGGGCACAAGGGCAGAGTGCCGTGCTGGGAGCTGTGCCAGGCAGAGCCTGAGGCACCAAAGGCACCTTGGCAGCAGCAGCTGCTTGCAGGGCATGGCCAGAATCCTCCCTTGGCAAGCCGGCCTGGTGGCCAGCACTGCAGAGCTGCTGCCTCAGGGCTCATTTCTGGCTGGGCTCTGCCCCAGCCCACAGAGTGTGACCTCAGCCCTGACTCTGTCACGGCCCTTGTGCCTGTGCCCTGCAAAGCCCAAAGGTCACCTGTGCCACCCTGGCTCTGCCAGCCCCTGGGGCAGGGGGAGGAAAGGCAGAGAAGGGGCCGGGTTTGGCTGTGGGATGCGGGGTCCAGCAGAGACAATGAGGAGTCAAGGGAGCATTTCAAGATCTGCTAATCATGATGCCTGTGAGAAAAACCCTGAGTTTCTCACCACAAAATCACTTTGGGTAGCACTGACAAAAAAAGTAGAGAGCCAGACCAAGCCTTGGTATCCCTTCGTTTCCAGCTGCACAGGGAAATGTAGAAAAAATTAGAGATGCTGAAATGAAAGGGAAGTCATCAAAAAGGCCACTTTAGTTATTCCAAGGCACGTTGGAAGTGGAATCACCCTGAGATAGAGGAAGGTGAAATGAGCAAAGGGCACCTGTATGGGACCAGCAGGTCTCACTGCACTGGGGCACAGGGAGCCCTGTTTTCCCTCTGGGCTCCCCAGGGTTCAGGCTGAGAGCAGTGTCAAAGATGAGGCAGCGGCACAAACCTGAGCTCAGAGAAAAAAGGCTGAGCAAAGTTCAGCCAAAAAAGAGAAGAATTTTTGAGGGGTTTCCCAATCAAAAAGCATAGGAATGACACAATGAAATCTCTCCCAGCTTGTCAATATCTTCTTTCAATAGTCCATGACTCCCAGAGTGAAGAAATGTCCAACAGCAGCTCCATCAGCCACTTCCTCCTGCTGGCGCTGGCAGACACGCGGCAGCTGCAGCTCCTGCACTTCTGCCTCTTGCAGGGCATCTCCCTGGCTGCCCTCCTGGGCAACGGCCTCATCATCAGCACCAGAGCCTGCGGCCACCACCTGCACACGCCCATGTTCTTCTTCCTGCTCAACCTGGCCCTCAGCCCCCTGGGCTCCATCTGCACCACTGTCCCCAAAGCCATGCACAATTCCCTCTGGGACACCAGCACCATCTCTGTTTCTCCTCATCTCAGCAGAGTTTTCCGTTCTCACCATCATGTGCTACGACCACTACGTGGCCATCTGCAAACCCCTGCACTACGGGACCCTCCTGGGCAGCAGAGCTTGTGCCCACATGGCAGCAGCTGCCTGGGCCAGTGCCTTTCTCAATGCTCTCATGCACACGGCCAATATATTTTCCCTGCCCCTGTGCCAGGGCAATGCCCTGGGCCAGCTCATATGTGAAATCCCACACATCCTCAAGCTCTCCTGCTCATGTTTCTTCCTCAGGGAACTCGGGGTTTCTGTTTTCACTACCTTCTTAGCTTTTGGCTGTTTGATGTTCATGGTTTTCTCCTATGTGCAGATCTTCAGGGCTGTGCTGAGGATCCCCTCTGAGCAGGGATGGCACAAAGCCTTTTCCACCTGCCTCCCTCACCTGGCCGTCGTCTCCCTGTTCCTCAGCACTGCCATATTTGCTCACCTGAAGCCCCCCTGCATGTCCTCCCCCTCCTTGGATCTGGCCCTGTCAGTTCTGTACTCGGTGGTGCCTCCAGCCCTGAACCCCCTCATCTACAGCCTGAGCAACCAGGAGCTCAATGCTGCAGTGTGGAGACTGATCACTGGATGCTTTCAGGGACATTAAATGCTGGTCAAATTCTGCAAAACACTTGTAATAAAATTCATCTTTGATACTTCTTGCTCATTTGGTTCTGTGTGCAGAGCTGGGGGCAGATCAGTGCTGGCACAGCAGCTGTGCCCAGCAGCAGCAGCACTTGGTGTTGCCAGTGCTGCTCCCGTGGCCCTGCCCTGCTGCCCTGGTGGCCCTGGTGTTGCTGCAGGGCCTGACTGCTCTCGGGGCCGGGCACAGTACTGGGGGTGGCAGTGCCGGGGCTGCAGCAGGGACAGGCCATGGGCACTGCTGTGGCAGCGCTGACGCCTCAGGCCAGGGCCTGGGGGCTCAAGGCTCCTTGCCCAGGCTCTCTCAAGAACACAGCCAGGCAAATGCTCAGCACAGAAGAGCCCGTGAGCAGCCCCAGTCTGGCCATGGGCATTCTCCTCCTCCTTCTTCAGCATTGTGGCAGTGCTCTGGTGAGCACTGGCCACAATCACCCAGGGGAGCTGCTGCCTCCAGAGAAGCTGCTGCCTCCTCAGAGAGCTGCTCTCCTGGGAGTGGCTCCTGCAGGGATTGGCAGCCCCAAGGGTCATGACATGCACCGGTGTCACAATGGCCTCTGGGCACCATGTCACCGCGGGTCACAAAGGCCTGGTGGGCATGGCTGCCCTTTCTCCCAGAGGCCTCTTGTCCCACCTTTGTTCCTCCCCTAAACATCCCCAAGGAATCCCTGTGCCAAAGTGCCAAAGTGCTTTTCCCACCCAGCCCACCCTGGGTCCCAGCCCTCAGCCCTGACCTCCTCAAGAAAGATCATCAGGAAGGCAAAAGCTCCATTTGAACTTAATCTGGTGGCCACTGTGGAAGACTATAAAAAGTGTGTTTTTAAAAAAGATTAATAACAAAGCAGGGCCAAGGAAAATGTCCATTCATTATTTCCTAGGGGAGTGGAGGGGAGTGGAATTGTGCTCAGGAATATGCCAGGGGCATCCTGGCATTCTGTGTCAGCCATGGTGTGGGCAGCACAACCGGGCTCTGATTGTCCCCCTGTGCTGGGCACTGGTGTGGTCACACCTGGAGTGCTGTGTGCACAAGTGTGCCCCCATTAAGATTTGATTAGTGGGAGATGCCTCTGCGTGAATTAAGGTGCCAAGGAGATCATGTACAAAAGTCTACAACTGGGATTTTATTTAACAATAAATGTGTAGGGAGATTGAAAGGGACTGGAAACAGGAGAGTGAGAAGGAAAGAGGGGGAAAAGCGAGGTTGCGGTGCGGTGGGGAAGTGATCAAACAAAGGACAGGTCCAGACGCTTGTCTCCAGCAGTGTCACGTTGGTCCTTGTCACCCTGCCTTGGGTGCCACCCACCCATCCATCGGTGTGTACCCAGGGTTTTTCTCTCCCTGCTGCCGTTAGCTCTGGGAGCTGCTGCTGCCCCTGGGAGCTGGGCATCCGCAGGGTGAGCCGGCGTCTTCGGGCATCGTCCTGGTGCTGGCCCCGGGCTCACTCCTCCGGCTGCCCCCTGAGGCAGCTGAAGGAGAAAAGGCGGCGCAGAGCCCGCCGGGCCGTCTTGGCCGTGGAGCGCCATCGCCGTGGGGCCGGGGGCTGCGGGACGGCTGCGCTGCCAGCGGGGCAGGCAGGAACGCAGCATGCCAGGGGCTGGGCAGGCACCGGGCCAGCTCCTGCCAGCGCCTCATCCCCGCAGAGCTTTTCCTGGGGAGGGGCGACCTGGGCACAACCAGCCTCCTTGCCAGCTTCTTCGGCCTCATCCGCAGGGTCAGCAGGCAAGGCACAATCCACAGACATATTTGGTTTTTCGAGTGAGGC
Source organism: Vidua chalybeata (assembly GCF_026979565.1). Taxonomy (NCBI): domain Eukaryota; kingdom Metazoa; phylum Chordata; class Aves; order Passeriformes; family Viduidae; genus Vidua; species Vidua chalybeata. The sequence continues at coordinate 7,430,412 of NC_071552.1, read as the reverse complement.
CGTGGGGAGGGGCTCGCTGTGCAGCTCAATGCAGGGATCGCTGTCCACGGGAGAAGCTGGTGGTTCTGCTTCCTCCTCTTGCAGCGGGAGAGGCAACGGACTCTCTGCCTCACTGTCACTCTCTCCTGCCACTGCTCTGTCTTGGAGCTCTTCTTCCTCCCACATTTCCAGGAGCTCATCTAGAACGGCACAGGATGGAGAGTCACCAGAGACAGGGCACAGGCCTGCCAGCAGGTCAGGATGTGCAATCCCTGCGTTCTTTTCTTTCTCTCCCGCGGAGTCCTTGAGGGCATTGCATGACTGCGAGTTGTCCCAGACAGGGCACAGCTCAGCCAGCAACTGGTCAAGAGACACAAGTTCTGAGGACGTTTGTGTCTCTCCTGTGGCATCAGCGATCACACTGCAAGTGCTGTGCGGGACCCAGGGGCCTGCAGCTGGCTCCAGGGTGAGGCTTGATGCATCCTTGAGGATGCACTTGGACCTCATGGGGCTTTCTGCGTCGTCCAAGGAGGAGAAGATGGCTCTAAACATCTCTTCATGGACTTTGTCTTCCAGCTCCTCCAGCTCCTCCCTCTTTTTCCGCAGACGCTGCATCAAAGCCTCCTCATCCTCTGGGCACAGCTGTTTGTGCTGTGCAGTTTGCTGGGCTGGCCGACGAATTCCCTCTGCCTCTTGGTGGGCACTTAACCACTTGGGGGTTCTCAAGGTGGACTTGACGGACCTGTTCTCACGCAGGTATGGGCCCAGGTCTCTAAACAGGTCACTGCAGGTGTTGCCTCCAAGCCCTTCCTTCACCTTGATGAGTTCCTCTATCTCAGAGTGCCCCAGGTGTTTCCAAGCTGGCTGGGTCCCAGTGCAGATCTGCAGGCCGTGTGCGGGTGGCACGGGTGGCAGGTGATGGCCCTGCCTTGCTGCTGAGCCACACCACAGCCCTTCTGTTTTCCTTGCCAGGGAAGGCATTTCCCAGGCCCCACCAGCAGCCAGAGTGCCCCTTGGTGGGGGTGGTACCATCTCTGTCTGGCCTCTGGCCATGGGGCCCACAGCACGTGCTGTGCCTCCGGGAGAAAACCCAGGGGCTGCTCCTGGTGCTGCAGCTGGCAGATGGGGCAGCTTGACCCTCGCAGAGGCTGCTCTTTGCATTTCAGGGCTGAGCTGGCAGGGAGGTACCAGCGGCAACTGAGGGCCGTGGAGAGGCGGCAGGTCCGACACAGACAGTCTCTGTGGCCGTGTGACACTGCTGTGTGGCGTGTTGTTCCTCCAGGTGACCTGAGGTGCCGCCTGTGGCTGCCTGTGGGTCACCTGTGGGAAGCAGGAGGAGGCACGGGATGGAGGCGGCTGTGCGGGCACAGCGTCCCCCACGTGCCTGCAAGGCCGGGCCTGGCCCCAAGGCCGGTGCTGGCCACAGCAGCCAGGCTGGGCCGGGTTCCCAGCTGGGCTCGCTGCCTCTGGGGCATTGCTGTGCCTGGGCCATCCCAGCACTGTCCCCTTCCACAGAGCATGGCCTGGTGCCAGGCCTGGCTGTCCTTGCCCCAGGGCTGTCCCTCTGCAAGCTGTCCCTCCATCCCTGTCCCTCACCTTTTGCTGCTTGGACCTGAGTGGCCACCCCTCACGGGGCTGGCCGTGGGCATTCTCCTCCTCCTCCTTCAGCATTGTGGCAGTGCTCTGGTGAACACTGGCCACAATCACCCAGGGGAGCTGCTGCCTCCAGAGAAGCTGCTGCCTCCTCAGAGAGCTGCTCTCCTGGGAGTGGCTCCTGCAGGGATTGGCAGCCCCAAGGGTCATGACATGCACCGGTGTCACAATGGCCTCTGGGCACCATGTCACCGCGGGTCACAAAGGCCTGATGGGCATGGCTGCCCTTTCTCCCAGAGGCCTCTTGTCCCACCTTTGTTCCTCCCCTAAACATCCCCAAGGAATCCCTGTGCCAAAGTGCCAAAGTGCTTTTCCCACCCAGCCCACCCTGGGTCCCAGCCCTCAGCCCTGACCTCCTGTAGAAAGACCATCAGGAAGGCAAAAGCTCCTTTTGAAATTACTCTGATGGCTATTGTGAAAGATTATCAATGTGGGTTTTTTAAAAAAGATTAATAACAAGGGAGGGACAAGGGACATCGGGATTCTGGTCAGGAATATGCCAGGGGCATCCTGGTATTCTGCGTCAGCAATTGTGTGGGCAGCACGACCAGGCTGTGACTGTCCCTCTGTGCTGGACTCTGGGGAGGCCACACCTCATATCCTGTGCCCAGCTTTGAGTCCCTTTACCCTGTGGCTCCATTTAATACAAATTACCAACTCCTCGAGTGGTAATACAGTTATCTCTTGTGTGTTTGTCATAAATATGTGGTGTATTGCAGATTAGAGGTAAGGGTACAGTTAATGGATAGGTTTTCTCATTTATGGTTCAGAAATACTGCAATTATAGAACATTTCATGCACTGAGTTCATTGTATGTGGTTTACATGTTGGATGGATATAATTTGGTTTATCTTCTGACAGGATATACAGGATGATTATAAACAGTAGGCAGAATATAGCCAAAACTAACAAAAGTACAGATGGATGCAACATTAAATTCAAAATTCCAGTTGCTCTGTGTGGCCATTGTCCTGGTTCAGGGTAAATTTGGGAGAGAATCCCCACAGGGGTTCCTCTAGAAGGCAGATTCAATTGGCCCCTCCCCCCGACTGGTTTGGGGAAAAATACTTCCCTGGAGAAAAGTGGAAAAAACTGTTTATTAAACAAGAAAACCTAAACAATATTAACCAACGAAAGTTCTTGCCGCTTTAAAAGAGAGACAAACTCAGAAAAATCCCCCTCTGCCCGGGCTGCAGCTCGGCTCACTCAGTCTTTGATCAGTCCCTCTGGCTCTGGAAATGCCACGGCCCAGGCCCGGCCTGCTGGGCCACAGGTGCGAGCTGCCGGTGCTCTTCTTGGTGTTCAGTCCAGAGCAGGTTTGAGCAGGTCCAAAGAAAAGGAAAAGCCACAGTCCGGGGAACTTCTTTGCCTCAGCTAGCTAAAACTAACTAAAAGCAAAGGAGAGTTCTGTCTCACTGTCTGTCCATCTGCAGACAACACAATCCAGGAGCAGGAATGTGGAGGAGTGAGTGCAGTTTCTGAAAACCAACTCCGCTCTTCGTCTCCCTCCCTTCACTCCTGGAACACGTCTTAAAGGTGCAAAATTTATTCAGCATAAACAGAACAGACGATTGGGGATAAAAGCACCATACAGTCAACCTAGGACATTCCATCCCTTATCCCCATATCGTCAGCTTACTACTAAAACTAATATATATATTCTAACTCTACAAACACATCCAATATACAGCTATACAAAGACAATGGTAGTAACATTCAGCAAACAGTGATATTTACACATAGTTCTCACCCAACAATCAAATCTCCCTGAGGTACACATTGTGTTCTGCCATCTTTCTGCATTATCCACCATGTGCAACCTGGTCCCTGAGCAAAGACAATCCCACAAATGGGTTTGTCTGCACTCGAGGCAGAATTGATCCACACTGTCTTCCCTAGCAAACCTCTGACATGCACCACTGGGACTTTGTCTCCATCTACTATATGCAAAGGCTCAGATTGGGCAGGGCCCACTTGATTGGTAGAGCCTCAGGTGTTAACCTCTGGTCCCGTCCTGACTGGGCCAAGGGCTACTGCATAAGCAATTTCCTGCTTAATCTGGGCGAAAGCTTGTTGCTGCTCAGGGCCCAGTGGAAATCGTTCTTCTTGCGGGTGACCAGGTAAAGAGGGCTCACGATCTGACTGTACTCAGGAATGTGCATTCTCCAAAAGCCTATGGCGCCTAAGAAAACTTGCGTTTCCTTCTTGTTGGTTGGTGGGGACATAGCTGTGATCTTGTTGATGACATCCATAGGAATCTGACGCCGTCCATCTTGCCTCTTCACTCCCAGGAACTGGATCTCTCGAGCAGGTCCCTTAACTTTACTCTTCTTGATGGCAAAACCAGCTTCCAGGAGGATTCGGATGATTTCCTCTCCTTTCTCAAACACCTGCTGCTGTGTTCCCCCGCACAATGATATCATCAATATACTGTAAATGTTCTGGAGCCTCACCCTTTTCTAGTGCAGCCTGGATCAGTCCATTCAGATGGTAGGACTGGGGCAGTCGGTTCCAGGTATACTGCACTCCCCTCCACGTAAAGGCAAACTGAGGCCTGCATTCTGCTGCCAGAGGAATGGAGAAAAACGCGTTAGAAATGTCAATAGTGGCGTACCACTGTGCTGCCTTGGACTCCAGCTCGTACTGGAGTTCCAGCATGTCCGGCACAGCAGCGCTCAGTGGTGGAGTCACTTTGTTCAATGAACGGTAGTCCTCAGTCAATCTCCATTCTCCTTCAGATTTACGCACAGGCCAAATAGGGCTGTTGAAGGGTGAGTGGGTTTTGCTGACCACCCCTTGGCTCTCCAGCTCTCAAATCATCTTATGGATGGGAACCACAGCATCTCGGGTTGTTCTGTACTGTCGGCGATGCACTGTTGAAGTGGCAATTGGTAGCTTTTGCTCTTCTTCCTTCAGAAGTCCTACTGTAGTTGGATTCTCGGACAGTCCAGGCAAGGTGTTCAATTGCTGGATGCCCTCTGTCACTGCAGCTGCTATCCCAAATGCCCACCTGAGTCCTTTTGGGTCTTTAAAATACCCCCCTCAGAGGTAATCTATGCCCAGAATGCATGGGGCCTCTGGGCCAGTCACAATAGGGTGTTTTTTCCACTCATTTCTGGTCAGGCTCACCTCAGCTTCCACCAAGGTAAAGTCCTGTGATCCCCCTGTCACACCAGCGATGGAGACAGGTTCTGCCCCCACATGTCTTGATGGGACCAGTGTGCATTGTGCACCAGTATCAACCAAAGCCTTATATTTCTGTGGTTCTGATGTGCCTGGCCAACGGATCCACACAGTCCAGAAAACTCGGTTTTCCCTCACCTCTACCTGGCTAGAGGCAGGGCCCCTCTAAGCCTGGTTATCCTTCTTTCCTTGGGCATATGTCTTAGAGGTTCCTTCCAGGGGAACGGACATGTCATCATCATCGTCATACCTGGAGGCTTGGCTACGGGCAATTGGGGCTGCTTTCCTTTTGGTGGAACTTCCTATTTGAGTCTTGCCTTCCTTCAATTCATGCACCCGTTGTGCCAGAGCAGCAGATTTTCCGTCCCTTCTCCTCATGTTTTATCCGCAATCACGCAAGAAGAACCAGAGCTCAGCTCGTGGGGTGACCTTCTCTCCCCATCTGGGGAATGTCTGCGTTGGATACCAGGGCCTCTAATTTGTACTGCCGAGATTTGGAGAAGGTCCTCTTTAATCTCCTCCCTGAGTTTCTGATGATTCTCCTCTAGCTTGTCTTCTAATTTCTGTAGACATGTTTCCACTGCTGCAATTCTGGCATGTGTCCAGCCATGCACAGCATCTGCATATGCTTGGAGCTTCTTTGCCATATCGAGCACGGTCTTATCCCTGTCATCCCGCTTCATTATTGCTAAAGCAGAAGCGTATTCATGTGGCCCAAGCCGTACAAGATTTCTCCACATCACAGATGTACATGGTACCATGTCTGGATTCCTAGTTGTTATTTCATCTGAGAAGATAATCTCTGCCACTGCCATTTCTCTCAGGCATTGGATCCCTTGTTCTATACTCTTCCACTGGGTCTGCTGCATATGAAGATCATCTGCACACAGGTATCTTTGTGCTACACTTTCCAGGACCCGTGCCCAGAGGCTGTGAGGGTTAGCTCCCCTCATTCCTTGGTCGATGACAGGATCATGTGACAGGGATCCCAAATGCCTCGCTTCAGTGCCATCCAGAATTGTAGCTTCACCTGTAGCATCCCAAACATGGACCAACCAACTAATTATAGAGTCATCAAGTCGTCAAGTGTAATCCTTTCTCAGGCCACGGAGGTCCTTTAGGGAAAAGGACTCAATATTGGCCTCTGATCTTGTACCAGTTGCTCTGACTCCTGATTTTATGTCAGGAGGTGTTGAGGGTCCTTCTCCTGCATCATAATCATCATCATCATCCACTGGTTGATCGGTCTTGTCTGTGCACTTTCCACTTCTCGTGCTAGTAGCAACAGCCATTGGTTGAGGCTCACAGTCTGGTTTAGCTGCTGGCTTCAAGCCTGGGCTGTTGGCTGCAGCCTGAGTGACTGGGATGGCTGCTGGTTTATCTCCCTGCCCTCCTTCCTCTGTCTGCTGCCCTACAGTATCTAGCAGGGTGCGATAAGCATATGCCAGGGCCCAGCTCACTGCAATGATCTTTTTCTCCTCAGGGGTATCATGGCACTTCTCTTTCAGGTACTTTGCCACCTCAGCTGGGTTCTGAATTTGTTCACATGGAAAGTGCCAGACTATAGGGTCAGAAAACTCCTTTAAGATTTGGCCCATGTCCTCCCATTTCCCACACCACTCAGGATTTCTCACACCTGGGTCTACTCCTGGGTCAGGGGTCTCATCAGCCCCTCTAGAAATCTCAGCCCTCATTCTAGAGAAGCTGCAGACTGTATAGAGAAAGCTTACCAAATTGAATACCAGAAAGATGGTCTCTTTAACATTCAGGGGAAACTGAACATTCTCCAATAGGGATGTAACAGATTCAGAGGAGAAGAAGGAAAGCAAAGGCTGAAAAGCCTCATCTCCTGCTTCTCCTCTAACAAACTGGGTGCACAACCATAACTATGAACCATACATTCCTGGAACAGACTCCAGCACCTTTATAAACCTCCTGCAAGCCATTACAACCAAGCCCAGCCCGATGGATATTCTGGTCAGTGCCCCTCTACTGCAAAAACTACGTCTTAGGGACAATACCGAAGCTATTTCTGGATAAGAAAATAAACTTAAGGACCATAGAGGTATTAAGACCTCAAAAAACCCTAGGGACCAGAAACACATGCAGGCCTGCACCCCAAGAGACATTATGAATTCAAACAACATAGCCAGTAACTGCTCTATACCAGCCCAGAGTAATTGCAACCAAAATATGATTAGAACAGGGTTTTTTCCACTCTCTCGAGCCCTGATTGGGCGCCAAAATATTTGTCCTAGTTAAGGGCAAATTTGGGAGAAGACCTCCAGAAGGAGCCCCCAGAAAGCAAACCCCCCATGGCCCCTCCCCCACCTGGTTTGGGAAGGATTTCCTCAGAGAGAAGTGAAAAAAACCTGTTTATTTAACAAGCAAAACACTCCCCAATACAAAAAAACAACACCAGATGACAAAACTCTTTCACCGTTCTGAAGAGATGACAAATTCAGAAAGTCTCTCCTGGAAGTGGTCGCCCAGCTATCAGTCTCCGGTGCTGGGGATGGCAGGTCACAAAATGCAGACTCTTGGTGTTTCTTGATGTTTCCCAGGTCCAGGTCCAGAGCAGGTTCAGATGATATTCAGGAAAGGGAAGGGAAAAAGAAACAGTCCAGGGTAAAAATTGGACTGCCTAGCTAAACTAACTAATAAGCAAAAGCAAAAGCAAGCAAAGCCAAGCCAGCCAAGCCTCTCCTAGACACAGACCATGGGGGGAGGTGAGCTGGCTGATAACAAGACAAAACAATCCTTCACTTTCAGAGTCAGTCCTGAAGGCACAGAACATAATATCAGGCATGAACAGAACACACAATTTGAGATACAAGCACCATACCGTCACCCTAGGACACCCCATCACCCCAGCAATGGAAACAGGTTCTGCCCCCACATGTCCCGATGGTATCAGGCTACACTGTGCACCAGTATCAACTAAGACGTCATATTTTTGTGGCTCTGATGTGCCAGGCCAACAGATCCACACCATCCAGAAGATCCGGTTTTCCCGTGCCTCTTCCTGGCTAGAGGCAGGGCCCCTCTAGCCCGGGTTGTTAATTCTTTCCTGGACGTACATACTAGTGGTACCTTCAAGGGGATCTGACAGGTCATACCCAGCAGCTCGGCCATGCGAGGCTGAGGCTGCCTTCACTTTAGTGGAACTCCCTCGGTTAGTGTTTCCCTCCTTGAGTTGATGCACCCGCGCTGCCAGGACAGAAGTGGGTTTCCCATCCCACCTTCCCATGTCTTCCCCATGGTCATGCAGAAAGAACCACAGGTCAGCCCGTGGGCTGTACCCCCTCTCTCTAGCTGGGGGATGTTGGGCCTGTGACTCGCATGGGTGCTGCATTGATCTTCCTCACTCTCCTGGTTCAGGGCAAATTTGGGAGAGAACCCCCAAAGGGGTTCCTCTAGGAAGCAGATTCAATCGGCCCCTCCCCTGAACTGCTTTGGGAAAAAATACCCCTTTGGTGGAAAGTGGAAAAAAACACTTATTAAGCAAGAAAACCTAAACAATATTAAACAATAAAACTTCTTGCCGCTCCAAAAGAGAGACAAACTCAGAAAGTCCCCTCCATGTGTTGCAGCTTGGCTCACTCAGCCTCTTATCAGTCCCTCTGGCGCTGGAAATGTCGCAGCCCAGGCCAGGCCTGCTGGGCCACAGGGGCGAGCTGCTGGAGCTCTTCTGGTGTTCAGTCCAGAGCAGGTTTGAGCAGGTCCAAAGAAAAGGAAAAGCCACAGTCCGGGGAACTTCTTCACCTCAGCTAGCTAAAACTAATTAAAAGCAAAGGAGAGCTCTATCTTGCTGTCTGTCCATCCACAGACAACACAGTCCAGGAGCAGGAATGTGGAGGAGTGAGCGCAGTTTCTGAAAACATTCAGCATAAAAAAACCAGACGATTGGGGATAAAAGCATCCTACAGTCAATCCAGGACACTCACCTCCTCCTTCATCTCCCTTATCTCCTCTTTGAGGTCCTTGATCACAGCAGAGACATGAGCCTGCATTGGGCCATTGATCATACTCTCATCATTTCTAAGCTTGTTGGCAGCAGAACCCACTGGTTCTCTCGGTTGGTATCAGCATTAATCGTTGCAATGAAGGTGGTGAATTGAGATGGTCCTAGATTTGCCAGGCTCCACAACATTTGCCCTGGGCACCTGACCTTGTTGGGGTCATTAGCATGCTGTCCATCCCTCCCAAAGAGTACCTCCAATACTGCCACTTCTCTCAGCTGTTGGATCCCTTCCTCAAGGATCTTCCAGCACATTCTATGGTGGTGCTCCTGCATTCTTTCCCTGTGGACAAACCTCTCTCTGACACTCATTAAAAGCCGCACCCACAGGGAAAGGGACCCTGACTCCCTTACAAAAATCTGATTCATACCTGAGTCCTGGGTCAAGGCTCCCAAATTCCTTGCCTCACCACCATCCAGTTGCATGCCTGTACCCATAAGGTCCCAGACCCAGAGTAACCAGGTTGGATAAGCCTCACGTCCCTGTCATAAAATGTCTTTATGCAGATTACAGAGACCTTCGTACGTCAGGGACTCAGTGATGACCTCAACCATTGGCTCCCCTGTGGGTGGTGAAGGCCCTCCATTCTTATCCTTGTCTGGGTGCTCTGATCTCATCTTACACTTCCTCGTTTCCACAGGGGTGACTGCTGCTGGCTCTGACTGCCCTTGCGGTTCAGCTGGAACCTGGATGGTTGTAACATCTGTGGGTTCCACTGCGGCACCATCAGACTCTCCCTCTTTGAGGCAGGGGGAGGGTTTCTCACCAGCTGGGGAAATGTTCTCCTTCAGCATCTGGCCCATCTCCTTCACCAGAACCCCCATCCAGTCTGAGTGGTTCATCTCTAAGGTGGGCTGTGGGGCAGGGTCAGGCTCTGGGGCAGCAGCATCCCTAGTCTCTGGGGTAGGTGTCAGGCTGGTTATCCAGGTTAATCTTACCTTATCTCTGAATGCTAAATGTAACAGGCCTATCAGCAACACCAACCATTGTATGATATCATTAGTATTTAGAGTGGATCTGAACCCTTTGAGAAGTGGTGTGGGAGACCCAAAGAGCTGAGTGAAGGGTTGGGAGAAAATTTCCCCTGGTGTCATTTCCTCACAGTGGGTACCATTATTAAAGTAACCCCAAAACCATATAGTTAGTGTGTGATAGCTCTGAATCCACGTGCCTGCCTTCCAGCAGAACTTAAAAGATCCATGAATTCCTCACCTTATTAAGCCATAAAGCAAACTGGAAAATAGCCACAGTAGCCTTAGTTATGACTAGCCTGTGTTCCCAGGGATTGCTGGGGTGCTCCTGATGGGGCAGAAGGAAGAGATCCAGGCCCTCCGTGAGTGTGAATGAGGGCAGTGAGCTGTCAGCAGGGGCTGGCTGGGTGGGCTGCAATGCCTGGGCAGGGAGCTGCAATCCCTGCCCCAGCTGTGGTGGGCTTCGCTCCCTGTGTGGATGAGGGGTGGCATGAGCAGAGCACACAGAGATTTCAGGAACGTGGGTGGGGGGATTCATGGCCAGCACCTTGCAGCTGATCCCCTTGCCCCCTCCTCTCTTGTGGCCATGGCAAGAGCTGGGTGGGATGGCCCTGGCAGAAAGGTCTCCTTGGATTCCTGCAGATCCAGGCTCTGACCATGGCTCTGTTCCTCTCTCTTCCAGCCCTTCAAGCCCTGAGTGAAGACGACAGCCCCTCCCGCATAAGCATATTTGTTCAGGTGATGTCTGAGGGAAGAGCTGCAGAACTACTTCCATCTGCTGGCTCAGAAGAACCAGTGTCTCTTTAATACCTGCAGATCCCTTGGAAGGTGAGACCACCTGGAGACCAGAGGAGACCAGCTGGAGCTCCAGGCACAGCTGATGACTGGCACAGCTGAGCCTCTGGGAAGCTCCCATAGCTCCTGCCTTCTCCCTCCCTGTTGACAGCTCCCTCCCTGCAGCCCTCAGACCCTGCCCATCCCCTTTCTTCCCTCCCAGTTCATGCCTTTGCTTCACCTTCCATTCATAAACTGTTTGGCTGCTTCGCTTTACCAGCCTGTCTGTGGAGCTGAAGCGATGCAAATCTGGGGCCCTGGGACACACAGGCCCCTCCTGCCGTTCTCTTCCACACCGTGTTTTGTGCACACACACAGAGGAACGAGGGCAGATCGGTGCTGAAGGTCCAGTTCCACAACACTGTGGAGTTACAGATCTTGCTGAGCACCCTGGAGCCCCTGGATTTTGGAAGAGCCAAGCTGAGGATGCTCTGAACCCAGCTGTGAGGGATTCCATGGCAAGCATCCACAGAGGGCAAAGGAGCTTGTAATGATGGAAGTTTTCAAGAAGAGCTTCCTGAAAGCACAGCAGTGCTCCATCCCTGCACAGGATCAGGAAGAGGGCAGAACCAGAGACCATCTGGGCTTAACAGAGAGCTTTGGGTGTGCCTAAGAGCAAATGAAGCAGCAGCACAGTGCCCGAGACTCAGGCATGTGACCATGCCAGTGCCCGGAGCGCTGTCAGGCAGTGCTGGGATCCCGGGTGTGGTTCTGGTCCCCACAAGCGAGGAATGGCAGCCCCAGCCTCAGACCCAGTCAGAAAGCCAACCAAGTGAGACCAGAGGTGTCGGAATCACCCCCACATTGGGATGACCCCGGGAGGTGGTAAAATCTCTCCTCCAACCCGGGCCTTCAAAGAAAGACTCAGTAGTCTTCAGTCGTCCGGTCTCAAGGCAGTTTATTGCATGTTATCTCAAGGCACACAGACTCCCTGGCATTCTCTCTGACTCCTCCTCCATCTCCGTCTCTCTCTGTCTCTCTCCCTCTCTGTCTCCCTCCATCTCCATCTCTGTCTCTGTCTCTCTCTGTCTCTGTCTCTGTCTCCGTCTGTCTCCATCTCTGTCTCTGTCTCTGTCTCTGTCTCTGTCTCTGTCTCTCCCGCCCAAGGGGCTGGTGCCATCTTTTATATCACACATTACGTATTAAATGTTTATAGTTTTTCCCCAATGCCTATCACCTATATTGAACAGTGACTTTCTAGTCTAAACCAGTCTGTGAGTGCCAACATCACCATGAACATGGAGGATAGGAAAGAGAAAGAAGGAGGACAGGGCACGCCCAAATCCCTCTGTCTTAGAACTTCTGACCCCCATGTACAAAACTCAGACCCCTCTGTACAAGGCCTAAAACCCCCCTGTACAGCACTCAAAAATCCTTCCTTTCACTTTGTCACTACTTCTACTATAATATCTAAACTTCTGTGATTTCTTGTTCTTCCTGCAAGGTTGGTAAATTGTTCCATGGGTCAAACTCAAAACCACAGGGGTTTCCTGCTGCCTGCCAGGGTCTCAGATGCTTCTGACCTGGACCCAGAACATCTAGGAGCATCTGAGGGACACCTTGGGTTCTGACATCTCCCCCTCCTGTTTGCACCAAGAAGACCTGTCTTGCCACTTTGTCCATGACCCGCCAAATGCATAGAAAAATGCATGGCAGAACAAGCAGAAGAACTACAAATCCTATAAGGATATAAAATGCTATTTTCAAAAGCTCCCTCCACAATGATGAGAGACTAAAAAGGTTGATGAAGTCATCCCACCAGGATCCTGTAACTTCTTGCAATTTGCTGATGCTGTTTTGCATTTGTTTTATATTTTCATGGATAGATTTCGAGTGATCAGACAAGTTCATGCAGCACATCCCCTCAAATTCTTCACACCCTTGTCCGTGTGATAGCAGCAAATAATCAATTGCCGCCCTGTTCTGAAGCGTTGCTTGTCTCGCACTGTCAATATCTGTTAACATGTCGCTCAGTGCAGAAAAAATGGCATGAGTGTGTTTGCTCAGCCAACACGCCATGTGGTCCAATTGTGTCAAGGCCAACCCCGATGCTGCTTGGGGTGAGAAAATCACTACTGCAATTCTCCAAGCCTTGTTCCAGGTATAAACCTCATCATCACAATTTGGGCCATATTGTTCAATGGATCTTATTGCCCTGCGTATCTGTCCCCTCAAAGTTTTCAAATTGGGTGTTATCAGTGAGAGTTCTCCAATGCTGCATGGACCGCCCCTGGTTTTTGCAGGGATAGCAGGCCAAATTCTGTCCCCACAAATCAAGAAAATTCCTTTTGGTAAAACGGCTGGATTCTGGAGGGATAGTTTGCTCATCATCTTGGTGTAATTGCACCAGGATGATGCATTTCTGTAAAGGAGCTGGTTTGGAGTGACATCTATCGTGTGGTTATCTGTCTCTGTCACTCCCGATGGGTTGAATATGATGCAAAATTTCATTCTTGTTGACCCAAAGATGTCCAGTTCCTGGGGTTTGAAACGAGCCACAGGACGGAACTGTGTCCAAACATGCCATCCTTCCACAGGATCCGAAAAAGATTTCAGAACCTTTGGAGGGATGTTCTTTGGAATCAGCCATTCCTTCACCGGCACACCTACCAAACATGTCGAGAATGGTTTCCCCGGCCTTGAATGGGTCAGAAAAATGCTGTCCAGACCCGCTGCCTTTGCCAAAGTCTCCCACACATTTCCCTTTGGCTGTCTCATGGGAAAATGTGCCCTATTGCCCATGGCAACAGGCAAGAGAATGGAGCACATGAACACTCTCTGTCTGAACCCCATGCCCATGTCCTCACTCTCTGTGAGAAACCTTGCAATGCAGCAACACCCGAATGACACTCGAGTCCCAAGAAGAATCCAAGTCTCTGAGTTGTCAGTCGTTGTCTGATGAGATGTTTGCAGCACCGTCGTCTGCCTTCATCTGCATGCCTGTCTCTTTGCTTCTTGGATCTGTGTCCGCTTGCGTCTGCACCCGGTAAGGTTTCACGTGCCTTGCTGACACCCACCTCAGCCCTCGCCCTGTGGAGACACAAGCGAAACCCTTGCCCCAAGGGATTAATGTGAATGGGCCTTTGATTTGTCCTGTCTCTGGGTTTCGGATCAGAACTAAAGGATTTTCCCTTAGTTTTGCTTGTGTGTTGTTCGTGAAGTGTCTGATAATTGGTGGAGTGGGCTCTGAGAAAGAGCCATTTAAAAAATTCAACACATACAGAGCTTTGCTCAACCGCATATAAGGTGTTGCACCTGCCTCCCCCCTTTTCTGTTTATCCAAAAGGGATTTCAGGGTATGATGTGTTCTTTCGATGATTGCTTGACCTGTGGGAGAATGAGGAATATCGAAAATGTGTTTGACTCCCCATTTTTTTAAGAATCTGTCAAGCACTTTGCCTGTGTAGGTTGGTCCATTATCTGTTTTTATTTCTTGTGGCACCCCTAATGATGCAAATGCTTGTAAAAAGTGTCTGCAGGCATGTTCTGCGGTCTCCCCTGTATGTAATGATGCAAAAATTGCCCCTGAGAATGTGTCAACTGAAACATGGATGTTTTTGAGCCTCCCAAAAGACGGGTATTTTGTGACATCAGTTTGCCACTGCTGGAGACTTTGCAATCCTCTCGGATTGACTGCTCCTGTGGATGCAGGTGGCTGCACAAGTTGACAATCTGGGCACGCACTGATGATTTCCTTCACTTGGCTTTTTGAAAGGCGAAAGGATTCCATCAATGCTTGAGCATTTTGATGGAAGAATGCATGGCTCAATTTTGCTTGCTCGAAAATGTCTGGCAGTGTCTGCAAGATGGGCATTGTGAGATTGTCTGCGCGAGCATTCCCTTCTGCTAAAAACCCTGGAAGGGAGGAATGCGCCCTGATGTGTGCAACAAAGTATTTGTGTTCCCTGTTTTCTAGGATTGTTCTCATGCATGATAAATATGAATATAAAATTTCATTATCTGTGTGCTTCAAAAGTGATCCCTCCAATCGTTTGACCACATTCACAACATATGCTGAATCTGTGATTAGATTGAGAGGTTCCTGAAATAACTGAAAAACCCTGACCACTGCTGCCAATTCTACAATTTGTGGTGCACCCTGCTCTGTCTTGATGTCTGATTCCCATTCCCCTGTTTTTGGGTTTTGCCAGGTGATCACTGGTTTGTGAGTTTTCCCTGAGCCATCAGTGAACACTGTCACCCCTTCCACTGGTTCCTGGCTTATTTTTTGTTTTTCTCTAAAACTTATTTTTGCATTTAGCATTCTGTGAGCTGGAAAATGAACTGTGCAAACTCCTGGATACCCTAACAACGCGATCAAAATATCTTCTGATATTTGCATTGCCCACTCAAAATATTTTTTCTTCAAAGGTAAATGAATGATTGAGAAATCTCTGCCTGACATTGTCAGCAACCTTGTCGTTGCTTTGATGATGATCTGAGCCATCATCTCCAAGTCTTTGAGAATTGTTTTCGAGGGTATGTATTCTAAAAAAAAGCACTCTATCATCAGAAGAGGGTCCGTTTGAGACAAGTCCCATTGAAAAATCAACCCATACAGTTTTGCTGTTTCCCCCAGCACTGCCAAATGGAAAGGCAGTGATTCCGCAAAGCGATGTGCCTGTCTCTGTTGAATCATATCTGTGATCTTCTCAAGATCTTTCCGTGCTTCAGGCGTGAGAGTTCTGGGAAATTTGATGTTGTTGTCCCCTCTCATGAGATCGAGCAATGACAAAATATCATTCCCAAGATCGGTCTCATCCAGTTGATCTCCCCCAAAAGCTGTTGCAAGTCTTGCAGATTGGTGACTTTTGTGTTGATTTACAGTTTTTGTGGCCTTATTGTTTGCTTTGTGATCCTCCATCCCAGATATTTCCAAGGTGCAATTTCTTGTATTTTTGAGGCACTGATTTCCATTCCTGCTTTCTGCACCTCTGCGATCACACAGTCGCGGACTCTCTGCACCTCCTGTTTTGTTGGTGCTGCAATGAGCAAATCATCCCTGTAATTAATGATTTTTGTTTTCGGATGTTTCTCCCGCGCTGGACGCAAAACTTGAGCCACGTTCCATTGACAGATGGTTGGAGAATTTTTGAGGCCCTGTGGAAGAACGGTCCACTGGTACCTTTGCAGGGGTTCCTCCCTGTTGATGCTTGGGATGGAAAATGCAAAACGTGGAGCATCATCTGGATGGAGTGGAATGCTGAAAAAGCAGTCCTTGAGATAGACGATCACAAGCGACCAATCTCTCAGGATCATTGAGAGACATGGAAACCCCAGCTGGAGTGGTCCACGTCTTCGACGACCTCATTGATCTTCCTGAGATCGTGAAGCAGTCTCCAAGATCCTGAAGTTTTCTTGTGAATGACGAACACTGGGGAATTCCATGGGCTGTTCGTTGGTTTGATGTGTCCCTTCTGCAGCTGTTCCTGGATTAACGTTTTCAGTGCACTCAATTTCTTTCGCTCAAGGGGCCACTGATCCACCCAAACAGGATCATTGTTTTTCCAAGTCAATTTCAGAGTGGTGAGTGCCACAGTGACCCCCGTTAAAAATCCAACTCCAGTCTCAGTCCCCACTGTGCTAAGAGGTCTCTTCCCCACACTGTGATGGGTTTTTGCACAATGAAAGGACGAATGATTGCTGTTTTTCTTCCTGGACCTGTGACAACGATTGCGTTCTCACTCTGCATGCATAGGGAACTTCCTCCTATGCCTGTGAGAGAACCCAAAGGTGCAACCAAGTCCTATTCCTGGGGCCAGAAATGTATGAGATGACTGTGACATCTTCCCCTGTGTCGAGCATCCCTGTGATGACGACTGTTTTTTCGTTACAAGTCAACTGACAGGTAACGATGGGCCGATCTCGGCTCAAATGTTTCACCCAGGACGCATGTACTTCCGCTTGATCACCAGAAAAGGAGTCTTGCTTGTTAAACACTAGCACAATTTGTTTTCCTGCATGAGATGGCAAAGCCATGGCCTGGGCTATCGGTGTATTTTGTGGAATTGTCAAAGGTGGTTGAAGGGCTTTTGCCGTGACTATCAGCTCCTCGTTGTGGTTTGCTGAAATCAAGGATGGATAAACAACAAGTCCAAGAATGCTGCTTCTGTCCCTGGCCATTCTCCAAAAATCTTGCCTTTTCCAAGAAGTCCCAGTGACACCCGTGGGTATCACTGTGTGGCTGTTGTCCAAAAGACACATCAATTTGGCGGTTGCCAGCACACATTGGAATCTGGGCGCTATCAAGTCTGGGTCGCTGGGGATTTTGTAGATTGCTCTGCTGAGGGGATCTGTTTGTTGTTCCCCGAGGGTTGTCCCTGCTGATTTTGCGTCACTGCCATGATTTGTGTCGGAGCATGCTGGAGATGATTCGCGCTCTTTTTCCCGTTTCCCGGATGCGGCAGAGGTCTTCCATCCACATCTGTCTGCAAATGGCATTCACTCGCAAGATGCCTCCCTCTCCTGCATCGGGGACAAAGATCTGGTGGTTTGTCAAATTTTACAAATTGTGGGCAATTCTTTTTAATATGTCCTTGTGCCCCACATCCAAAACATCGCCTTCCTGCGCTGCTGTTGCTCTCTGTGTAATTCGCAAGAGCTTCCTTGACACGCTTCTCAATCCTCTCTCCCAACTGCTCTTCCACGATGGATGTGACATGCTGCGGTGTCCCCACCTTGCTGCACGCCTCTATCATGTCTGCCAAGTTGGTCTGGTGCAGCATCATGCTGATGATTTGCCTTCATTCCGGGTTGGCATTGGAAAAAGCGAGGCTCTTGATCAAATGTGGCTTCGCCCCCTCATCGACCACTTGTCATTCCACTGCTTGGGAAAGACGATCCACGAATGAGGAGAATGGCCCCGAAGGACCCTGCTTGATCTCCGTGTAGATGTTGTCCTGGACTCCCGCCGGAGCAATCTGTAGGATTGCTCTCCGTGCCGCCTCCTTGATGTCGCTGAGCACGTTCCGTGGAAGCCTCACCGCTTGTTGAGTCGGGTCGTCTTCGGGAGGATCACCAGCAAGCTGCACCATGGTGAGGTTCGCGTTTGGTCCGCCCTGGTATCTGGCTCTCAGCTCCTCCAGGGATCTCCTCCATGCCTTCTGCCACACGAGAGCTTGGGTGTCTGTAAGAACTGATGTTGCGAGATGTTTAAGATCATAGGGTGTTAAATCGTACATACCAAAAATGCTCTTCAACATTTGTTTGAAGTAGGGTGATGACAGCCCGTTGTCTCAGATGGCCTTGGCTAGGTCTTTGATCGCACCACGATCCAGGCGTTCCCACCTTGAGTTTTGGCCCTGAGCATCATAGTTCACTGGCATCATGATGTTTCCCGAGCCCTGCAATAAACCTTTCTCCTTTTCCAATTCTGCTCGAATGTCCTGCCAGTCTAACTTTGCACTCGGTAAACCTGGAAGTTTTGTGGGTACTTGCCTGTAGAGTGGAGTCATCTGTTGTGACTGATGCTTTGGTGCAGCAGAACTCACCGACATCCATGGCATCTGTGGCATCTGCGAAGATGAAGGCTGGGTGCTTGTGGATGAGAATGAAGCGTCTGCTGTGGAGGAAAACACACAACTGCCCTGCATTGTTTGAAAAATTTGCGGAAGGTGAACCAACAGCTCTGGATGTGACTCCAAGTCTGTGCTCAAGTACCGTAAAAGAAACTCGACAACCCCTTTTGATATTAAAATTGACTCTCCCTTACCCAAAGAATCGGCAGACCTTGACGTTGGAATTGTCCAGACTGGGAAATGGTGATGCATACAGTATCATCCTGTTGCTGTGCCTCAGCAGGAGTGTCCTGAGTCCCGTGCCATCCTGAAATCAGTGGAGGTTCCTGCTGTCGTGCAGGTGTGGTCTTCTTCACCCTAAACTTCTTTGTTTTTGTATGAAACTGGGAAAAAGTGCTGCAATGTCACAGTCCCACCACTGGGTGGCGCAGTGGCTTGGGCAACCGGGTCCGGCAAAACCTCCTGCAATGTTGCGGTCCTGCCACTGGGTGGCGCTGTCGTCTGACCGGCTGAGGTCGGCACTGCAAAAGACTCGGACGTTTGCTCGCCTGTCTGTACCTCTGATAAATCCCTGAGCAATACTTGTAACAACTGATTTGCACTTGCAAATCCCGCAGTCTGGGATGTCGACTCTCGCTGTATCAACTGCTTTAGCTTTGCAATGTCTGAGACTGGCTGGGATTGGCTGTGGGCACAGGCTGGCCGTGTGTGTCGATTGCCGCGGGAACGGTGCGGGTGCGCCCTGGCAAACGTTTGCACCCTGGACACGACCCATCCCTGCCTGTGTCATCACGGGGGTGCGGACGCTCCTGCCCCGACCCTGCTGGCACCTCCTCCTCCTCGCTCTCCCCAGCGCAGCCCCGGTTTCAGGAGCGCTCTCATCCTCCCCGAGAGGCCCTGACTGGGGTCACTTGTAGTCACTTGGGGTCAGTTGATGTCATTTAAGGCCCTGACTGGCTTTACTTGAGGACATTTTGAATCACTTGAGGTCACCTGAGGCCCTGGCCATGGCACAGGTCACATGAGGTCATTTGGAGGCCCTTCAGGTCATCTGAAGCCCTGACCGGGGACACTAGAGGTAATTTGGGATCACTTGAGGTCAGTGAGGCCCGGACCGGGGTCACTTGAGGTCATTTTGGGTCGTTTGAGGTCGCCCGAGCCCCTCAGTGGGGTCACTTGAGGTCATTTGGGGTCACTTGAGGTCACCTGAGGCCCTGGCTTTGACACAGGTCACATGAGGTCATTTGGACTCCCTTCAGGTCATCTGAGGCCCTGACGGGGGACACTTGAGGTCATTTGGGGTCTATTGAGGTCACCTGAGTCCCTGACTGGGGTCACTTGTAGTTATTTGGGGTCAGTTGATGTCATTTAAGGCCCTGAATGGGGTCACTTGAGGCCATTTGCTGGCACCTGAGGTCACATGGGGTCTTGACCGGCATCACTTGAGGTCATTTTGGGTCACTTGAGGTCACCTGAGCCCTTGACTGGCTCTACTTGAGGTCATTTTGAATCACTTGAGGTCACCTGAGGCTTGGACCGGGGTAAATTGAGGACATTTGGGGTCACTTGAGTTCACCTGAGGCCCTGACTGGGGTCACTTGAGGTCATTTGGGCTCATCTGCATCACCTGAGGCCTGGACCACTGTCACTTGAGGTCATTTGGGGTCACTTGAGATCACCAGAGGCCTTGACCGGGGTCACTTGAGGTCATTTGGGGTCACTTGACGTCACCTGAATCTGTGGCCGTGATCCAGGTCACATGAGGTCATTTGGTGTCACTTCAGGTCATCTGAGGCCCTGACCGAGGACACTTGAGGGCATTTGGGGTCTATTGAGGTCACCTGAGGTCCTGACTAGGGTAACGTGAAGTCATTTGGGGTCACTTGAGGTCATCTGAGCCCTTGAAGGGGGTCACTTGAGGTCATTCAGGGTCATTCAGGTCACCTGAGTCCCTGACTGGGGTCTCGTGAGCTCATTTGGGGTCTATTGAGGTCATCTGAGTCCCTGACAGGGGTCACTTGAGGTCATTTGGTGGCCCTTGAGGTCACCTGGGGCCTTGACCGGCGTCACTTGAGGTCATTTGGGGTCTATTGAGGTCACCTGAGTCCTTGAGCGGCGGCACCTCAGGTCATTTTGAATCACTTGAGTTCACCTGAGGCCCTGACTGGGGTCACTTGAGGTCATTTTGGGTCACTTGAGGTCACCTCAGGCACTGGTTGGGGTCACTTGAGGTCATGTGGGACAACTTGAGGACAACTGAGGCCCTGCCCGGAGTCACTTGAGGTCACCTGATGCTCTGACGGGGGTTTTTTGAGGTCATTAAGGGTCATTTGAAGTCATTTGCAGCCCTGATGGGAATGAGTTGAGGTCATTTTTGGCCACATGATGTCACCCGAGGCCCTGACTGGCGTCACTTGAGGTCATTTGAGGCCCTGACCGGGGTCACTTGGGGTCATTTGGGGTCACTTGAGGTCGCCTGAAGCCCTGGCTAGGGTCACTTGAGGTCATTTTGGGTCACTTGAAGTCATCTGAGACAATGACCGGGGTCACTAGTGGTCGTTTCGGGCCTATTGTGGTCACCTGAGACCCTGACCGGGGACACTTGAGGTCATTTTTGGTCACTTGCGGTCAGCTGAGGCCCTGACTGGGGTCACTTGAGGTCATTTGAGGTCACTTGAGGTCATCTGAGGCCATGACCGGAATGAGTTGAGGTCATTTGTGGCCACATGATGTCACCTGAGGCCCTTGACTGGCATCATTTGAAGTCGCCTGAGGCCTTGACCGGGGTCACTTGGGGTCATTTTTGGTCACTTGAGGTCATCTGAGACCCTGACTGGGGGCACTTGGGGTCATTTGGGCTCATCTGCATCACCTGAGGCCTGGACCATTGTCACTTAAGGTCATTTGGAGTCACTTGAGGTCGCCAGGGGCGTCAACTGGGGTCACTTGAGGTCATTTGGGGTCACTTGAGGTCACCTGAGCCCTTGACCAGGGTCACATGGGGTCATTTGTGGTCACATGATGTCACCTGAGGCCCTGACTGGGGTCAATTGAGGTCATTTGAGGCCCTCTCCGGGGTCACTTGAGGCCATTTGGGGTCACTTGAAGTCAACTGAGGGTCTGGCTGTGGTCACTAGGGGTCATTTGGGGTCACTTGAGGTCGCCTGAAGCCCTGGCTGGGGTCAGTTGAGGTCATTTTGGGTCACTTGAGGTCATCTGAGACAATGAGCGGGGTCACTAGTGGTCATTTCGGGCCTATTGTGGTCACCTCAGACCCTGACCGGGGACTAGAGAGGCAGAATAGGCAGCTCCGGAGGTGGCTGAAGAGAAGAGCTGCTCCCAAGCGTCTTTCGGCAGAGGTAGCGCTCCGCAGTGCACCGCTGCCGCTCCAGTCATCTGTGGGCCAAGTAGCCGCGTCTTCGCCTCCGAGAGCCCCAGAGAGCGCCGTAACCCGCAAGAGGAGAAGAACGAAGCCGCCAGAACCTGGGCTTGTGTGTGCAGGCCTCGAACTGCTAGAGAACGATGGCTGACCCTCACCAGCCTGCTGACTGCACCCTTAGCATGCGACTGGAAGGCGTTCCAGAACAATTCTTCTGGGTTTTGACTTAGTCCTGAGAAGTCCTTCGCTGGAAATTCTTGCTCGTGGCCTCAGGCTCCGTGGTGCCGAGAACAAGACGGCAGCTGCAGAAAAGAAAGGCAGCAGTGAGTTTGTCAAGAAACAAGGGCATAGGCAGCTGACTGTGCTTGGCAAGGAGCAGCTGCTGGGTATTTGCCACTGCCTTCACTGTGCACAGAAGCCCGCTGCTCTGCTGCTTAGTTTTTCGCAGCCAATTGCACACTACTGAAGGTGAGCCAGGCTATTCAGCTTTGCTGCTTTTTAGCATCTCCGCTGCCATACGCTCTGTGACAGTTCTCGATCTTTCTTGCCTTCGCCAGGATGCAACATGCCCACTATTACGAAGAGCTGAGCAGGAGTGGGAAGAGAGCATGCTCATCTGCCAGCAGTTTGCAGCTTGCCCAGGAAAGTGCAGTGTCCTTTGGATGTGCAGCAAATCCAATTTCTTGGCAAGTTCGGAGGAAGTGAGCAGTTGTCGTGGTTTGACATGGAAGTGAATTTTTTCCAGGAAGTTGGGTCAAACCAATCAGTGGTCAGGTTTGGATACTGGCACCTGGAGTGACCACTGAAAGTATGGACACACCTCTGAGAACACAGGGGGTTAAAAGCAAGAACTCCCAGGAGAACTCTCTCTTTTGGTTCCGGTCGTCAGAGAGTGCAGACTCTCCCCTGCCCAGCCATGGTCTGGGCGGGGGAGGGGAAGCCACGCGGCCTTGTCCAGGTAGGCCGCGGGGCTGAAGGTCTGGAACCGAGCCAGCTCCTGTGGACGGAAGGGTGGAGAGAAGTGGAGATGCCTTTGCCCCCCCCCCCCTCCAAGAGGGAAAGAGACAGAGAGCCTGGCGGCACCTGGAAATTTGCCGGCAGAGGAGAAGGAGAAGGGGGGGGGGATGGTGCCCAGCGTGGGAGGCGGAACACCGGACCGAGATATCAGCCGTCCAAGGAGTCTGAATGTTTAACCCTTTCCAGGAAATGAGGGCTTTTTAAAAGTATTACTCCTCCTTGATTTGTAGTGGAAGAGAGATAGTCCGGGACCTGAGATGTTAGAAGAATAAATATTTAGGTGGGAGGAGATGATGAAGTACCTTTTGGCTGGACTTTTCTTGTTAGCCATGGACTGAACCAAAATCTCCTGCAATGGAGACTGCATTTTAGGGGGATGTAGTGGTGACCCAGGGAGATCTGTTTCAGCTTTGAACAGCACAAGAATGGCGAGAAATGAAGAAAGCTGAAGAGGGAATGGTGATGCCCTCTGTCTTCGGGAAGAAGATGAGTCCTGTTTGGACCCCTCAGCCCCAGGGGAAAATGGGGGGGACTGTAGTCCCAGGATGAGAAACTGAACTGTTGTATCTTTGGGTCTGTGGCAAAGCATCCTTAAAGGAGCCCTATGAGCAGTCTGTCCATGCACGGTGGTGAGAGCACTGTGACATGGAATGGAGAGTGTCACACTGGCAGATTTTCTCCGGGAGGTTGCCATGTGTGACAGGGAAACACAGGGTGGCAGCTGTGTTTCCTGGGGGGTCTGTGGTGCAAGAGAGACTTCTCTCTCTCTTGATAGTTTGAGTATTGATTATCTAAAGGATGGTAATTTGATCAGGAATCCCGGGTGATGTTTCATGCTGGGTGTTTTTGGAAATTGGGAGGAGGAGGGGTGTTTTAAAGGGTCTTCATCCTGGATTTAGTTTATGTGTTTTCTGTATTAGTAGTAGTTTAATAAAGTTTTTTTCCTTTGTTATTAAGCTTGGGCCTGCTCTGCTCTGTTCCTGATAACATCTCACAGCATTTATTTAGGGAAGGTGCATTTTCATGGGGACGCTGGCATTGCGCCAGTGTCCAACCATGACAGCAGTGCTGGTACACTTTCTCCTTGAGAAATGGAGTGGAAAAGCTCTTCGCTAAGATGTAGACAATTAGAGATGCAGAATACGCAGCTCCGGACCTGGCCGAAGGGAAGTGCTGCTTCCCGGCGTCTTTCGGCAGAAGCGGCGCTCCGGAGCGCACCGCTGCCGCTCCAGTCATCTGTGCGCCAAGTAGCCGCTTCTTCGCTTCCGGCAGCCGGAGATCGCGGTAGCTTGCAAGAGGCGAAGGACAAAGCTGCTAAGAAGAGGGTTCTTGTGCGAAGCTTGCAGACTGCTGCAGGACGGTGGCTCCCACTCTCCTGCTTCTTGAATTCACTCTTGGCATGTGAATGGAAGGTGTTCCAGGACAACTTTCCTGCGTTTTGACTTAGTCCTCAAGCATCCCTCCTTGGAAATTCTTGATGCTCCACAGAGGCTCCAAGATGCAGAGAACACAATTGCAGCTGCAGAAAAGAAAGGCAGCGTTGAGTATGTCAAGAAGCAAGAACAATGGCAGACGACTGTGCTTGGCAAGGAGCAGCTGCTAGATTTTTGCAACAGCCTTCACTGCGCACAGAAGCCCGCTGCTCTGCTGCTTCGTTTTCCGCATTCAGTCAATTGCGCAGTATTGAAGCTGAGGCAGACTGTTCATCTTTGCTGCTTTTCAGCGTCTCCGATGCCCTTACGCTCTGTGACAGCTCTCGAGGTTTCTTTCCTTCGCCAGGATGCAACCTGCCCGCTATTACCAAGAGCTGGGCAGGAGTGGGCAGAGAGCGCGGTCATCTGCCAGCAGTTTGCAGCTTGCCCAGGAAAGTGCAATGTCTTTCGGAGGTGCAGCAAATCGCATTTCTTGGCAAGTTTGGGGGAAGTGAGCAGTGCTGGTAGACTTTCTCCTTGAGAAATAGAGTGGAAAAGCTCTTCGCTAAGATGTAGACAATTAGAGATGCAGAATACGCAGCTCCGGAGCTGGCCGAAGGGAAGTGCCGCTTCCCGGCATCTTTTGGCGAAGCGGCGCTCTGGAGCGCACCGCTGTCGCTCCAGTCATCTGTGCACCAAGTAGCCGCCTCTTCGCCTCCATGAGCCCCAGAGAGCGCCGTAGCCAGCAAGAGGAGGAGAACGAAGCCGCCAAAAACTGGGCTTGTGTGCGTAGCCCTCGAACTGCTAGAGAACGATGGCTGACCCTCACCAGCCTGATGACTGCACTCTTAGCATGTGACTGGAAGGCGTTCCAGAACAATTTTTCTGGGTTTTGACTTAGTCCTGAGAAGTCCTTCGGTGGAAATTCTTGCTCGCGGCCTCAGGCTCCGCGGTGCCGAGAACCCGACGGCAGCTGCAGAAAAGAAAGGCAACGGTGAGTTTGTCAAGAAAGAAGAACAGAGGCTGCTGACTGTGCTTGGCAAGGTGCAGCTGCTGAATTTTTGCAATTGCCTTCACTGCACAAAGAAGCCCGCTGCTCGCTGCTTCGTTTTTCGCATTCAGTCAATTGCACCGTATTAAAGCTGAGACAGGCTATTCAGCTTTGCTGCTATTCAGCATCTCAAATGCCGTTTTACCCTGTGACAGCTCTCGAAGTTTCTTGCCTTCGCCAGGCTGCAATGTGCCCGCTAGTATGAAGAACTGGGCAGGAGAGGGCAGAGAGCACGGCCAGCTGCCAGCAGTTTGCAGTTTGCCCTGGAATGTACAGTGTCCTTGGAATGTGCAGCAAATCCAATTTCTTGGCAAATTCGGGGGAAGTGAGCAGTGCTGGTAGACTTTCTCCTTGAGAAATGCAGAGGAAAAGCTCTTCGCTAAGATGTAGAGGACTAGAGAGAGGCAGAATACGCAGCTCCGGACCTGGCCGAAGGGAAGTGCCGCTTCCCGGCGTCTTTCGGCAGAAGTGGCGCTCCGGAGCGCACCGCTGGGGCTCCAGTGATCTGTGTGCCAAGTATCCGCCTCTTCGCCTCCAGGAGCCAGAGATCGTGGTAGCTTGCAAGAGGCGAAGGACAAAGGTGCGAAGAAGAGGGATTGTGTGCGAAGCTTGAAGACTGCTGCAGGATGGCGGCTGTCGCTCTCCTGCCTGTTGAAATCACTCTTGGTTTGCGAGTGGAAGGTGTTCCAGGAAGGAAAACTTTCCAGGGTTTTTACTTTGTCCTCATGCTTCCCTCCTTGTAAATTCTTGCTGCTCCCCAGAGTCTCCGATATGCAGAGAAGATGGCAGCTGTTGAAAAGAAAGGCAACGGTGAGTTTGTCAAGAAACAAGAACACAGGCTGATGACTGTGCTTGGCGAGGCGCAGCTGCTGGATTTTTGCAACTCCTTTCACTGCGCACAGAAGCCGGCTGCTCTGCTGCTTCATTTTTTGCAGTCAATTGCACACTACTGAAGCTGAGGCAGGCTATTCAGCTTTTCTGCTCTTCAGCATCTCAAATGCCCTTTTGCCCTGTGACAGCTCTCCAGGTTTCTGCCTTTGCCAGCCTGCAGCATGCCCGCTACTACCAAGACCTGGGCAGGAGTGGGCAGAGAGCACGGCCAGCTGCCAGCAGTTTGCAGCTTGCCCAGGAATGTGCAGTGTCCTTGGAATGTGCATCAAATCCAATTTCTTGGCAAGTTTGGGGGAAGTGAGCAGTGCTGGTAGACTTTCTCCTTGAGAAATGGAGTGGAAAAGCTCTTCGCTAAGATGTAGAGGACTAGAGAGAGGCAGAATACGCAGCTCCAGAGCTGGCCGAAGGTAAGCGCTGCTTCTCAGCGTCTTTCGGCAGAAGCGGTGCTCCGGAGCACACCGCTGGGGCTCCAGTGATCTGTGTGCCAAGAAGCCGCGTCTTCACCTCCGGGAGCCCCAGAGATCGCGGTAGCCTGCAAGAGGAGAAGAACGAAGCTGCCAAAAACTATGCTTGTGTGCGTAGCCCTCGAACTGCTAGAGAACGATGGCTGTGCCTCACCAGCCTGATGACTCTTAGCATGCGACTGGAAGGCGTTCCAGAACAATTTTTCTGGGTTTTGACTTA
Source organism: Vidua chalybeata (assembly GCF_026979565.1). Lineage (NCBI taxonomy): Eukaryota > Metazoa > Chordata > Aves > Passeriformes > Viduidae > Vidua > Vidua chalybeata. The sequence goes on along the minus strand of NC_071552.1, from coordinate 7,403,819 downwards.
GTCCTGAGAAGTCCTTCGCTGGAAATGCTTGCTCGTGGCCTCAGGCTCCGCGGTGCCGAGAACACGACGTCAGCTGCAGAAAAGAAAGGCAACGGTGAGTTTGTCAAGAAAGAAGAACACAGGCTGCTGACTGTGCTTGGCAAGGCGCAGCTGCTGGATTTTTGCAATTGCCTTCACTGCACAAAGAAGCCCGCTGCTCTGCTGCTTCGTTTGTCGCCTTCTGTTTAGTCCGCACTACTGAAGGTGAGCCAGGCTATTCAGTTTTGCTGTTTTTCAGCTTCTTTGCACCACTTATGCACATCGACATCTCAAAAAGCTTTTTGCCTTTCCCGGTTGCAACGCGGCCACTGGGACAACGAGCGGAGCAGGAGTGCGCTGAGAGAACGGCTAGCTGACAGCAGTTTGCCTAGGAAAGCGCAGTGGCCTTGATAAGTGCAGGAGACAGCTTTTCTTGGCAAGATCGGGCAAGGTGTGCGGTGTTGGTAAGCGTTCTCCTTGCGAAATAGAGCAGAAAAGCTTTTCGCTTAGATGCAGCCCACTAGAGAGGCAGAATCCGGGGCCTCGGAGAGCTCCGAAGGGAAGAGCGCTCCCAAGCGTCTTTCGGCAGAGGTAGCGCTCCGCAGCGCACCGCTGCTGCTCCAGTCATCTGTGGGCCAAGTAGCTGCGTCTTCACCTCTGAGAACCCGAGAGAGCGCCGTAACCCGCAAGAGGAGAAGAACAAAGCCGCCAAAACCTGGGCTTGTGCACGCAGCACTCGAACTGCTAGAGAACGATGGCTGACCCTCACCAGCCTGATGACTGCACTCTTAGCATGCGACTGGAAGGCGTTCCAGAACAATTTTTCTGGGTTTTGACTTAGTCCTGAGAAGTCCTTCGGTGGAAATTCTTGCTCGTGGCCTCAGGCTCCGTGGTGCCGAGAACACGACGGCAGCTGCAGAAAAGAAGGGCAGCGGTGAGTTTGTCTAGAGACAAGGAGCTAGACAGCAGACTGTGCTTGTTAAGGGGTGTCTGCTGGAGTTTTGCACTTGCTTTCAATGCGCACAGTACCCCACTGCTCTGACGCTTCGTTTGTCTCCTGTGTAGTGCGCTATACTGAAGGCGAACCAGGATATTCAGCATTGCTGTTTTTCACCTTCTTTGCTCCACTTATGCACTTTGACATCTTTCAAGGCTTTTTGCCTTCTCCAGGGTGCAAAGAGGCATTATATGAGAAATCGAGTGGAAAACTTTTTAGCTTAGATGTAGACAGCAGAGGTCTTGTGTCAGTGACTGCGACCTTATCATGCAAATAGAAGTTTTTCCAAGACAATTTTTCTAGGTTTTTACATAGAATTTCCTAGTGCTGCCTTGGAAATACTTTCTCCTCCCCGCAAATTCCGCCCTGTGGAGACTGCGCAGTGCCACCTATAGCTTAGACGGCGTTCACTTGACATAATCAGAGGGCCTGACCGGGGACGCCTGAAGTCAATTGGGGTCACTTGAGAGTGAGGCAATGACCGGTGTCTTTTGGGGCAGTTTAGGCCATTTAGGGTCATTTGAGGACATAAGAATTCCTGATAGCTGTCACTTGAGCTGACCTATTGCCCTGATTTGAGTCACTTGAGGTCACCTGAGGCCCTGACGGGGGTCTCTTGAGGTGATTTGAGGTCACTTAAGGTTATTTGAGTCACTTGAAATCATCTGAGGCCTTGACAGGCGTCACTTGAGGGTATTTTGGGTTGCTTGAGGTCACCTGAGGCCCTGACTAGGGAATTTGAAGTCACATGGGATAACTTGAGGTCACCTGAGACCCTGATCGGGGCCACTTGAGGTAAATTGGGATCATTGGGGGTCACTTGGGGTCTCTTGATGTTGCCTGAGGCCTTGACTGGGATCATATGAGATCATTTAGGCTGATTTGAAGACATCTGATGCCCTGACTACGTTCACTTGAGGTCATTTAGTGTCATTTGAGGTCAGCTGAGGGCCTTCCTGGGGTCCCTAGAGGTCATTTGAGGTCACTTGAGATCACCTGAATCTCTGCCTGTGGTCACTTCAGGTCATCTGAGGCCATGAGTCTGGTCATTTGAGGTCATTTGGGGTAAATTGAGATCATCTGAGATCTTGACGGGGTCACTTGAAGTCATTTGAGGTCACTTGAGGTCATCTGAGGCCCTAAGTGGCGTTTTTGGGGGTCACTTGAGGTAATTTAGGCTCACTTGAGGACATCTGACGTTATGACTATGGTCATTGAGGTCACCTCAAGCCCTGACCTTGGTCACTTGAGGTCATTTAGGGTCATATGAGGGTATCTGAGGCCCTGTCTGTGGTCACTAGAGCTCATTTGGGGTGACTTCATTTGACCTGCAGGGAATTTCCCGCGTTATTTTTTTTTGCCGCCATTTTGAGTCGGTCAAAAGCGTCTCAGCGGAGAAACTCCCAAGATGGCGGCTGCGGGAGGACCACGTTGGAGAGATGCAGTACCGCACTCTGCCACAATGCAGCAGTGCTGCAACACCCCTCAGCCAAGAACTGCTGCTGGCCATGGGGCTCCTGGCAGGGAAGGTGGGCAAAGAAGAACAGGTTACTTGATGTCACTTGTGGTCATTTGACGTAATCTGAGGCCCTAACCAGGGTCACTTGAGGTCATTTCGGGTCACTTGAGGTCACCCGAGGCCCTGACTTGGGTCACTCGAGGTCATTTGGGGTCATTTGAGGTCACCTGATGCCCTGAGTGGGGTCACATCAAGTCATTTGGGGTCATTTGAGGTCATCTAAGCCCCTGACTTGAGTCACTTGAGGTTATTTGGAGTGACTTGAGGTCACCTGACCCCTTGGCTGGGGTCACATGAGGTCATTTGGGGTTACTTGAGGTCATCTGAGGGCCTGCCTGGGGTCACTAGATGTCAATTGGGGTCACTTGGAGTCATCTGAGGACCTGACCAGACTCACTTGAGGTCATTAGAGGAAACATGAGCTCATCGGAGGCCCTGACTGGGGTCACTTGAGGTCATTTGGGATCACTTGAGGCGGCCTGTGGCCCTGACCAGGGTAATTTGTGGTCACTTAGCGTCACTTGAGCTCATTTGCGGCCCTGACCAGGGTCAGTCGAGTACATTTGGGGTCACAAGAGGTCATCTGAGGCCCTGACCGGCATTTTCTGGGGTCACTTGAGGTCATTTGGGATCACTTGAGGTCATCTGAGGCCCTGGCTTGGGTCACTTGGGGTGACCTGAAGCCCTGACAAGGGTCACTTCAAGTCATTTGGGGTCATTTGAGGTCATCTAAGTCCCTGACTTGAGTCACTTGAGGTCATTTGGAGTGACTTGCGGTCACCTGACCCCTTGGCTGGGGTCACATGAGGTCATTTGGGGTCACTTGAGGCCATCTGAGGCCCTGACCGGTGCTTTTTGGGGTCACTTGAGGTCATTTAGGGAGGACCTCGGTGGAGGGCTGTTGTACCGCACTCTGGCCACAAGGCGGCAGCACGGTTGCCCGCCTCAGCCAGGCGCTGCCACTCGCCATGGGGCCGCAGGCAGGGAAGGCGGGTAAAGAGAAACAGGTCAGTTGAGATCATTTGGGGGTCACTTGAGGTCACCTGACGCCCTGCTTGTGGTCGCTTGAGGTCACCAGAGGGCCTTAGCAGGGTCATTTGTGATCATTTGGGGTCACTTGAGGTCATCTGAGGCCCTGACTGGGGTCACTTGAGGTCATCTGAGGCCCTGACTGGGGTCACAAGAGGCCATTTTGTGTCACTTGAGATTCTCTGAGGCCCTGTCCAGGGTAACATGAAGGCATTTGGGGTCACATGAGGTCATCTGAGTCCCTGACCAGCGTTTTCTGGAGTCACGTGGGATCATCTAGGGTCATTTGTCGACATCTTAGGTCCTGTCTGCGGTCACTTGACGTCACCTGAGTCCCTGACCAGGGTCACTTGAGGTCATATGGGGTCACTTGAGGTCATCTGAGGCCCTGACCGGGGGCTCTTGAGGATATTTTGAGTCATTTGAGGTGACACAAGCCCCTCACTGGGGTAACTGGAAGTCACTTGGGGTCCCTTGAGATCATCTGAGACCTTGGCCATGGTCACTTGAGGTCATCTGGGGCCTTGCCCGGGGTCACTTGAGGTCATTTTGTGTCACTTGAGTTCACCTGAGACTCTGACTGGGGTCACTTGAGGTCATCTGCGGCCCAGACCGGCGTCACTTCACGTCATTTGTGGTCACTTCACGCCATCTGAGTCCATGACTGGGGTCTCTTGAGGTCGTTTGGGGTCGCTTTCTGTCACCTGAATCCCTGACTGGGGTCACTTCAGGACATTTGGGGTCACTTCTGGTTATCTGAATCCCTGACTGGGGTCATTCGAGGTCATTTTTGGTCTCTTGAGGTCACCTGAGGCCTTGACTGGGTCACTTGGCATCATTTGGGGTCACTTGACGTCACCTGAGGCCCTGACTCTGGTCACTTGAAGTCATCTGAGGCCTTGACTGGGGTTATTTGTGGTCTCCTGAGGCTCTGACCAGGGTCAGTTGAGGCCATTTGAGGTCACTTGAGGTCACCTGAAGCCCTCTACGGGGTCTTTCGAGGTCACCTGAGGCCCTGACTGGTGTCACTTGGGGTCCTTTGGAGTGACTTGAGGTCACCTGAGTCCCTGACCAGGGTCACTTGAAGTCATTTGGGGTCACTTGAGGTCATCTGAGGCCCTGACCGGGGTCTCTTGCGGACATTTTGGGTCACTTGAGGTCACACAAGCCCCTCACTGGGGTAACTGGAGGTCACTTGGGGTCCCTTGAGATCATCTGATACCTTGACCATGGTCACTTGAGGTCATTTGGGGCCACTGGAGGTCATCTGAGGCCGGGACCAAGGTCACTAGAGGCAATTTGGGGGCACTTGAGGTCATCGGAGATCCAGAGCGGGGTCACTTGAGGTCATTTTGGGTCTATTGAGGCCACCTGACACCCTGTCCGGGGTCACTTCAGGCCATTTTGTGTCACTTGAGGTCATCTGAGGGCCTGACTTGGGTCACTTGCGGCAATTTTGGGTCACTTGAGGTCATCTGAGGCCCTGACTGAGGTCACTTGAGGTCATCTCGGGTTACTTGAGGTACCTTGAGGCCCTGACTGTTGTCACTTCAGGTCATTTGGGGTCTCTTCAGATCACCTGAGGCCCTGACCGCGGTCACTTCAGGTCACTTGGGGTCACTTGAGGTCATCTGAGGCCCTGACTGTGGACGCTTGAGGTCATTTGGGGTCAGTTGATGTCATCTGAGGCCCTGGCCAGGGTCACTTGAGGTCAGTTGAGGTTGCTTGAGGTCACCTAGGGTCCTGACTGGTGTCAGTTGAGGTCATTTGGGGTCACTTGAGGTCATCTGAGGCTTTGACCGGGGTCACTTCAGATCATTTGGAGTCACCTGAGGTCATCTGAGGGCCTGGTGGGGGTCACTTTTGGTGATTTTGGATCACTAGAGGTCATCTGAGGCCCTGACTGAGGTCACTTGAGGTCATTTGGGGTCACTTCAGGTCATCTGAGGCCCTGACCAGGGTCACTTCAGGTCATTTGGGGTCACTTGAGGTCATCTGAGGGCCTGACTCGGGTCACTTGATGCCCTTTGGGGTCTCTTGAAGTCAACTGAGACCCTGGCTGGGGTCATTTCAGGTCATTTGGGGTCACTTGAGGTCATCTGAGGGCCTGATGGGGGTCACTTGAGGTCATTTGGGGTCAGTTGAGGTCACCTGGGGCCTTGACCGGGGTCACTTGATGTCATTTGGGGTCACTTGAGTTCACCTGAGCCCTTGACCGGCGTCACTTGAGGTCATTTTGAATGACTTAAGGTCACCGGTTGCCCAGACTGGGGTCACTTGAGGCCCTCTGAGGACCTGACGGGGGGTCACTTTTGGTGATTTTGGATCACTAGAGGTCAGCTGAGGCAATGACTGAGGTCACTTGAGGTCATTTGGGGTCACTTGAGGTACCTTGAGGCCCTGTCTGGGGTCACTTGAGGTCATTTGGGGTCACTTGAGGTCATCTGAGACCCTGACCATGGTCACCTGAGATCATCTGGGGTCACTTGAGGTCATCTGAGGCCCTGACCATGGACACTTGAGGTCATTTGGGGTCACCTCAGGTCATCTGAGTTCCTGACTGGGGTCACTTGAGGTCATTTGGGGTCAGTTGAGGTCACCTGAGGCCCTGACTCTGGTCACTTGATGTCCTTTGGGGTCTCTTGAAGTCAACTGAGGCCCTGGCTGGGGTCACTTGGGATCATTTGGAGTCACCTGAGGTCATCTAAGGCCCAGACCAGGGTCACTTGAGGTCATTTGGGGTCACTTGAGGTCTCCTGAGGCTCTGACCAGGGTTAGTTGAGGTTATTTGAGGTCACTTGAGCTCACCTGAGGCCCTGGCCAGGGTCACTTGAGGTCATTTGGGGTTGCTAGAGGTCGCCTTGGGCCTTGACCGGGGACACTTGAGGTAATTTTGGGTCACTGGCGTTCACCTGAGCCTTTGATCGGCGTTAATTCAGGTCATTTTGAATTTCTTGAGGTCACTGGAGGCCCTGACCGGGGTCACTTCAGGTCATTTGGGGTCACTTGAGGTCATCTGAGGGCCCAGACTGGGGTCACTTGAGGTCATTTGGGGTCACTTGAGGTCACCTGAGACTCTGACTGGGGTCACTTGAGGTCATCTGCGGCCCAGACCTGGGTCACTTCACGTCATTTGTGGTCACTTCAGGACATCTGAGTCCATGATAAGGGTCTCTTGAGGTCGTTTAGGGTCACTTTCTGTCACCTGAATCCCTGACTGGGGTCACTTGAGGTAATTTGGGGTCACTTGACGTCACCTGAGGCCCTTACTCTGGTCACTTGAAGTCATCTGAGGCCTTGACTGGGGTTACTTGTGGTCTCCTGAGGCTCTGACCAGGGTCAGTTGAGGCCATTTGAGGTCACTTGAGGTCACCTGAGGCCCTCTACGGGGTCTTTTGTGGTCACCTGAGGCCCTGACCGGTGTCTCTTCTGGTCCTTTGGAGTCACTTGAGGTCACCTGAGTCCCTGACCAGGGTCCCTTGAAGCAATTTGGGGTCACTTGAGGTCATCTGAGGCCCTGACCAGGGTCTCTTGAGGACATTTTGGGTCATTTGAGGTCACACAAGCCCCTCACTGGGATAACTGGAGGTCACTTGGGGTCCCTTGAGATCATCTGATACCTTGGCCATGGTCACTTGAGGTCATTTGGGGCCACTGGAGGTCATCTGAGGCTGTGACCAAGGTCACTAGAGGCAATTTGGGGTCACTTGAGGTCATCTGAGACCCAGACCGGGGTCACTTGAAGTCATTCTGGGTCTATTGAGGCCACCTGAGACCCTGACCGGGGTGACTTCAGGCCATTTGGGGTCACTTGAGGTCATCTGAATGTAGAGAGCTTGGCAGAAGAATGGTTAAACAGCAAGGGACATGAAACTGTAAAATTGGTCAAAGTATGAGGGGCTACGTGACTGCTGCAACGGTCAGCATGACCCTGGGTATAGAAATCAGGATATGTAGAAATCAGAGTTTGCAAGAATCAGAATGCTGAAAACTGCTTGGTATGTAGAAATAGATAGAGAAGAACCAAAAAGTATCAATCACAAGAACAGCAAGAGCAATCAAACAAGACAGATGCGCAAATCACACAGCAACCAATCATGAGCTTGGCTTTTGCAATATGCATGAACTAATTAACAAGTATATATAAACTTTGTAATTTGTTGCAATAAACTGAGACTTGATGATCATGATATCATGAGTCTTGTCTCCCGCAGCACTTCTCCAACAACTGGTGCCCGGAACAGGGACCTGATCCGAGGCAAAGGCGGGAGAGGTGCTCCGTTGGGTTCGGGTCCTGCAGCTGGAAGGACAGCGACAGAGCTGCCAGTTTTTGCTCCGCGCCCTGAGTGACCACAGCGGTGGGCTCAGCTGATACATGCTGCCGAAGCTTGAAGGGGCCAGCAACGGTACCGACGCAACCATGGACAGGCAAGCAGCATATGATTTATTTAGTACTTTTCTCAGAAAAAGACAGGTTAGGGGGATTGACTTAGATAAGGATCTCCCTTCGCTCTTACATCATGCTCATTCTTATGGCTTTTTTGTAAACCCCCATACTGTTAATGAACTTTCAGAATGGAGAAGATATGGGGATAAGTTGTGGGAATTAGTGTTAGATGATGATAAATGAAAAATGAGTAAACTTTGGAGAGTGGTCCATAATGAATTGTTGATGTGTCAGGCAGAAAAAAGGGCGGTGGAAGGGGTACAAACAGCTCAGGAGAAAAATAAGGAATATGAATCCTCGCTTCTCTCCAGTGAACCAAACCCTCCGGTTCTCACAAACTTTCCCGTCCCCATTTCTGCTTCTGCAATGCCTGTACCTCCCACAGACACTGGTGGCATTGAGGTACTACCGTCAGCTCCCCCTTTACCCCCACCGCCGCGTCCCCCTCCAGGCATACAAAACGTTACTGTAGCACCCGCCCTGCAACATCCTCCCTCTCCCGGCCAGGAGCCTGTCCCTGGGGCACAATCTGACCTCGCGGAGGCCATGGCTAAAGAAAGACGTGAGGTATGGGCTGCTGTCGCACAGGAGGGTATGCAGATGGGGGACGCTGAGCTCTTCACGGCAGCACAGGAAACCCTTGCTTTTCCAGTGATATTTACGCCAAATGCTCAAGGGGGGTACACTGCGCAAGTCCAGAGCCTTGACTGGAAAATTTTAACACAGCTGCGTGCCACTGTGGGGAGCTATGGTATTACCAGTGAGCCCGCTAGGCAAATGCTTGATTTTATTTTTAATGCTCATACCTTATTACCGTCCGATGTTAGGGGAATGGCCAAATTGATTTTTACCCCGCATCAACGCTTACTTTTGAGGCACGCTGGAGAGAGGAAGCGGTAAGAAGCGCCAATTTACCTAGGGTTCAGGGCGACCCTTTAGCAGGGCTTACTGTAGCCGAGCTTCTGGGAGAGGGTGCCCATGTACGTCTGGAACAACAGGCTGCCCTAAGACCCGACAAATTAAGGGAAGCCACAATAGTAGCAAGAAGAGTGATAGACAAGGTCAAAACCCCGGGTGGAGTCCCAATGTATATGGGGATTAAACAGGGTAGAGAGGAGCCTCTTGGCACCTTCGTGGATAAGATAATGGAAGCATTGTCCAAAGCAGGGGTGGCCGATCATATGCAGGATGCCCTACTCAAACAGTGTATACTACAGAATAGCAATTCCACAACCAGAAATTTGATTACTTCCTTTCCTGGGGATTGGACCGTCCAAGCATTGTTAGAGAAGGCTGCTTCAGTGCCAGTTGGGTCTCAGGCGTTAATAGTTAATGCTTTACAAGAAATAGGACAGGGGTTACGGGAACAAGCAATAAGCTCTCAAAATCAGGTTTTAGCAGCCCTTGCTCCCCTTCAAGCTGCAGCTGCGCGCCCCCGTTCTAACACTACTGGAGAGGCACGAACAAGATGCTACCGCTGTGGAAACTTAGGTCACATTCGAAAAGAATGCGGAGCGACAGGAGTTTGGTGCCGCAGATGCCAATCAAATACCCACAACTCCAATGCATGCCGAAAGAAGCAGGGAAACTCCCAGAGCAGCACGAACAGCGGCCGCGCCGGGACACAAATGGCAGCTGCAGGAGCGAAACCTCCCAACAACTCCAACCTGCCACCTGCGGGAGCCTCGGCTTGGACTTGGCAGCCGCAGTAGAGACTGATCTCTTGACCTCAAAACCATATAAGATTCCAACAGGAATCCATGGCCCCCTACAAATACACGGACAAACTATGGAGGACTCATTATTGGCCGCTCTTCAGCCACTATATTAGGCCTCTTTGTGCCGATTGTTGCGGCGAAATTATGATAATCGCTCATACGTCATATCCCCCGGTGACGGTACCAAAAAGGTCAAAGAATTGCTCAGCTGATCCCACTCCCACAAATGACCAAGGGATTGGAACCTATGTCCCAGGTCCCTAGAACCCCGGAAGGATTTGGTTCGACAGGAGGTCTTGCATTGCTTACCCTAGACCTTAACACCCGCCCCAAAAAATCTTGCCGCCTGATTCATCAAGGACATAGCATTGTGCTTAAAAGACTTTTAGATACGGGTGCAGATACTAGCGTCATTGATCCAGGTCATTGGCCTGCGTCTTGGCCCACTCAGCCTGCAGCAACCACGGTGAGCGGTATTGGTGGGATGACACTTGCGAGCCGTACCCCGGTGCTGACTGTTGAGATTGAAGGGAGACAGGCGTCTGCAGCCCTTTCTATAACAACTTTACCACCTGCTGTCCAATGTCTAATTGGTCGTGATGTCCTAGCTCAGTTGGGCCTAGTCCTTACCAACGATCATTCTTTTCGGTGACGGCCATTGTTTGGACTTTCCCACTACCACTTACATGGACTACTAACGAGCCTGTGGTAGTTAAGCAGTGGCCTTTGAAACGGGAAAGTCTAGAGCAGGCACACCTGCTGGTTGATGAACAATACAGGCAAGGACACCTTAGGCCCTCTACAAGCCCTTGGAACACTCCGATTTTTGTTATTCGAAAAAAGTCAGGCAATTATCGGCTTTTGCATGATCTAAGAGTGGTAAATGATCAGATGGAACCTATGGGAGCACTGCAACCTGGTCTGCCGAATCCTGCTATGTTACCGCAAGAATGGCCTATTTTAGTAATAGATTTGAAAGACTGCTTTTTTACCATTGCTCTGCATCCTGCTAGATACTAAAAGGTTTGCTTTTACTCTCCCTGCTCTCAATCGTGGTGAGCCAGATAAGAGATTTGAATGGACAGTTCTGCCACAAGGAATGCGCAATTCCCCCACAATTTGTCAGCTGTATGTGGATGCAGCACTGCAACCGTTAAGACAACGCATGCCTAATACTATCATCTATCATTACATGGATGATATTTTGTTTGCACAAGCAACCCCCTTTACAGATTCTCAAATTCATGATATCCTGCATACTTTGGAGAAGTCTTCTCTTACCATCGCACCTAATAAAATTCAAACTTCTGCTCCATGGAAATACTTGGGATGGATAATCACTCAACAGCGAATCACACCGCAGAAGTTACATATTCAGACATCAGTCACTACTTTACATGAAGCACAAAGGCTTTTGGGCGACCTACAATGGCTCAAACCAGTCACTGGAATTCCTAATATCCTTTTAGACAAACTACGTCCACTGCTCAAAGGAACCGATCCCTGTACTCCAGTTCATTTATCGTCAGATCAGCGTCACGCATTACACGATATTACGCATTGCATCTCTACCGGTTTTGTGAGACGTCTTGATCCTGATCTTCCCCTACATTTGACCATTTGGAACACTGAAGATCACCTATTGGGGGCTGTCACCCAGCATGAAAAGAAAACGGGGGAGACGGCGGTGTTAGAATGGATATCACCCCCGTTACAGCAAAAAAGAACAGTAACTTCTAAGGTCGACAGCCTGGCAGCACTTATTAAGAAGGGACGTACTCGCATTTTGGAAATAAGTGGCTCAGAACCAGTAAAAATTAATTTACCCATGGAAAAATCCACCTTGGACTGGTACCTTTTAAACTCTGCACCCCTCGCTGAAGCATTGCTTTCATCTCCAGCTACTGTTAGCACAGGATCCCTCACACCCAAACAATTACAATGGATAGGAAAATGGGAATGGATACAGAAACCCCTCAGAAAAGAGAAGCCTATCCCGAATGCCATTACGGCTTTTACGGACACAGGTCGCAGATCAGGCAGAGCGGCTGTGGTCTGGAAAATAGAACAGCAATGGCATCACCAGATACTGGAAGCAACGCCTCATGATAACTTACAGACATTAGAATTAATGGTGGTTATTTGGGCAGTGTCTCACTTATTGGGGCTGCTGAATGTTGTTTCTGACTCACTCTATGTTGTAGGGGTGGCGTCAAGGATTGAAGACGCCGCCATCAAAGAGGTCCAGAATCGGCGGCTCTATGAACTCTTTCTTCAATTGAAGCGCGCCTTAAGGAACAGAAGAGAAGTATACTCTATTATACATGTCCGCAGCCACAAATGGAATGAAGGGCTGGGAGCAGGCAATGCCATAGCCGACAAATTAGTGTCAATCGCTCGTCAAGTAGCGCTTCCACGACAAACACTGGCCCGAGAGAACCATGCTATCTTCCACCAGAATGCTAAAGGTTTAGCACAGGAGTTCCACATTCCTCTGGAAGAAGCTAGAGCTATCGTTAAAGCCTGCCCCGTATGTAGCCATCACAATAAGGGAGTAGGCCTAGGAATAGGAGTAAATCCGCGAGGCCTACAGGCTAATGAAATTTGGCAGATGGATGTCGCTCATGTCTCTAGCTTTGGTCGTCTGAAGTATGTCCATGTGACCATTGATACTTATAGCCATTACATATGGACTACCGCTCAGACAGGAGAACGGGCCCTTCATGTGGAACGACACCTCAATAGCTGCATCGCGGTCATGGGAGTACCACAGAGGATTAAGACTGATAATGGCCCTGCTTATTGCAGTAAGCGTATTGCTCGCTTTATGCAAACATGGAACATCACACACATTACAGGGATTGCAAACTCCCCTACTGGACAAGCAATAGTAGAAAGGGCTAATGGAACACTTAAACAATACCTGGAGAAATACACTGATGTAGTTAGCATACAGGACAGGCTATTAAAGTGCTTGTTTGTACTTAATCACTTATGCATTTTTGGAGATAGAAAATCACCTGCAGTAATTACCCACTTTGCTTCTAAAACTCCTGCCCCTTCACAAATAGTGGTCAGATATAGAGATCCAAAACCAGGAATTTGGCAAGGTCCAGCAAAGGTACTGTACTGGGGCAGGGGTTATCTGTGTGTTTCCACACCAACAGGTACTGTGTGGGTCCCAGCTAAGTGGGCACGCCCTACCAATGACCAGCCCGGAGCAGAGAAGGAGGCGGCGCCTTCAGAAGACGATCTCCAGGATCCTGCATGAAGTAGAAGAAGAGTTTCAGATTAAGTTCCATATCGACTCAGAAAGAGAAGTTGAAGACTGCCTCCTACCTTGTCTAGCTAGAGACTTTAATCGCTCTTGTCCGCTTGCTTGCTTGACTTGTAATAGCTATGACCACCAATCTTGGGTAAAGATATATTGTGGAGGGTGCTCTCAACGTTGGTAGGTTTATCAGCATCACCTTACCTCTGCATACTGGTGTCGTACCTGTCAGCGCCAGTGGAACTCTGACTCACTGCAACGTGCCTTAACTCAGCTAACAGGTCAACCTATCGGGGAGAGTCTGAGATTAATAGAGAATAGGGAAGACCTGGAATTAAGAAATCTAGTTTGGAGGGTACAGCATTTGGCAAAAAGAATTCTGGGTACCAAAAGGACAGAAATTTTAGATTCCTGCTGCCAAGATGGTGTTGGGATCCCCATTCAGTGGTGGGATCCCCATTCAGAAGAGTGGGACAATCAGTGTAGAAGGTTTAGTCATCGCAGCCGTACTGCTAAGCGTGCGGGCGTATGTTCCGCCTCAACCTAAAACGAATGTATGGGTCACAATGGCAAATCTAACAGGGCAAGAGTCCATTTGTCTTGCCTTGTCTTCCCCGGGTAATCCGTTTTCCACTTGTCTAGTCGGTCTCCCGTTAGACATGTGGCCGTGTCCTGAACACATTCCAACCTGCAACAATTCAAATTTGAATACAACTGTGGATCACTGGGACGCGTGGGTACCTTACTTACCCATTGCTCCGGCGGAACCTCAGGAGTTAGAACTACTAGGGGCAGTCAGAATGGATTGCTGTTTGTACTTTAACTGGTCAAGTAAGCAGCAGGAAATTAATGGGTCTGCAGTTGTTGTCAATTCCACCTTACCTGTTTTCAGAAATAGTAGCAACTGGTGCCAATACACGACCGGAAACGTTTCAAAGTCATCAAATAATCCCCTCTCTTTACCCAGAGGAACATTCTTGATTTGCGGTGACAGAGCACGGGCTGGCATACCTTCCAAAATAAAGGGAGGTCCTTGTTCGTTAGGAAGATTGTCGTTACTGACACCCAACACCTCAATGATATTAAACATGGCTCGGCGTCATCATGGCAGCAGAATGCAACGCAGCGTGCATAGCTTCACCAGTGAATGTCAAGATAATGTTAGATTTTGGTCCCCTGAGGTGATTATTGCTGCCTCATTCTTAGCGCCTGGTGTTGCCTCAGCAGGAGCATTAGCTCAACTCAACAAGCTGGGATGCTGGCTAGCTAAACAAACGAATGCTACATCAAAGGCCCTAAGCGACCTGCTTTTGGATGTGGACTCAGTGAGACATGCTACACTGCAGAATAGGGCTGCTATAGATTTTTTATTGCTAGCCCAAGGTCATGGTTGTGAAGAATTTGAAGGGATGTGCTGCATGAACTTATCCGATCATTCTCAATCCATCCACAAACAAATACGAAAATTGACCGAGCTAACTCAGCAGCTAAAGGTAGAGGATGGGTTGGGTTTAGAAGGCTGGCTAAAGGGATTAGGAATAGGACCGTGGTTAAGAGACATTATTAAATACGGCATAATAGTCCTAAGCATTATTGTGATACTTTTACTTGTTTTGCCCTGTGGGTTTACTTGCTTGCAAGGCTTAATACAACAACTTTTGCAGAAAATGCTGAATGCACACCTTGTTGTGCAAAAAGAAAACAGGGGAAGTGTAGAGAGCTTGGCAGAAGAATGGTTAAACAGCAAGGGACATGAAACTGTAAAATTGGTCAAAGTATGAGGGGCTACGTGACTGCTGCAACGGTCAGCATGACCCTGGGTATAGAAATCAGGATATGTAGAAATCAGAGTTTGCAAGAATCAGAATGCTGAAAACTGCTTGGTATGTAGAAATAGATAGAGAAGAACCAAAAAGTATCAATCACAAGAACAGCAAGAGCAACCAAACAAGACAGATGCGCAAATCACACAGCAACCAATCATGAGCTTGGCTTTTGCAATATGCATGAACTAATTAACAAGTATATATAAACTTTGTAATTTGTTGCAATAAACTGAGACTTGATGATCAGGATATCATGAGTCTTGTCTCCCGCGGCACTTCTCCAACATCTGAGGGCCCGAATGGGGTCACTTGTGGCAATTTTGGGTCACTTGAGGTCATCTGAGGCCCTGACTGAGGTCACTTGAGGTCTTTTGGGGTCACTTGAGGTACCTTGAGGCCCTGACTGTTATCACTTGAGGTCATTTGGGGTCACTTCAGGTCATCTGAGGGCCTGATTGGGGTCGCTTTTGGTGATTTTGGATCACTAGAGGTCATCTGAGGTAATGACCAAGGTCACTTGAGGTCATTTGGGGGTCACTTGAGGTACCTTGAGGCCCTGTCTGGGGTCACTTGAGGTCATTTGGGGTCACTTGAGGTCATCTGAGACCCTGACCATGGTCGCCTGAGGTCATCTGGGGTGACTTGAGGTCATCTGAGGCCCTGACCGTGGACACTTCAGGTCATTTGGGGTCACCTCAGGTCATCTGAGTGCCTGACTGGGGTCACTTGAGGTCATTTGGGGTCAGTTGAGGTTAGCTGAGGCCCTGACTAGGGTCACTTGATGCCCTTTGGGGTCTCTTGAAGTCAACTGAGGCCCTGGCTGGGGTCACTTGGGATCATTTGGGGTCACCTGAGGTCTCCTGAGGCCCTTACTGGGGTCAGTCAAGGTCACCTGAGGCCCTGAGTGGGGTAATTTGAGCACATCTGGAGTTATTTGAGGTCATCTGAGGCTTTGACCGGGGTCACTTGATGTCATCTGAGGCCCTCACTGGGGTCATCTGAGGCCCTGACTGGGGTCACTTGAGGGCACAAGAGTGTTGCCTTCTGCTGAGAAGGCACGCGACCTGGTTTCAAGACACAGCACGGCAACCCGGCCTCGCTCGGGTCACTCGGGCCACCGACATGCACAGACACTAATATGGTGGATGGTCAAATGGTGTTTATTACCTTATCTCATGAGGTTAAATAGGCAAGGGGGCTTTACTACATCAAAGGGGGATGGTGGGTCCGGCTAGGGTTAGTAAGGAGTGGAAAACTACTGGAGTTAGGAGGGGTTGCATGCTTCAGTGGTGATTATTTATCGCAGGATGAGGGGGGAAGGGTTTTGCTTTCCGTTACATCCCGAAATCTTCCGTTCGCCTGTCCCTATCTACCACACAAGAGGCCCTGACAGGGGTCACTTGATGTCATTTAGCATCACTCGAGGTCATCTGAGGGTTTGACCAGGGTCACTTGAGGTCATTTGGCATCATTTGAGGTCGCCTGAAGCCCAGACCGGGGTCACTTGAGGTCATTTGGGGTCACTCGAGGTCACCTGAGGTTTTGACCTGGGTCACGTGAAGTCTTTGGGGTCACTTGAGGTCACCTGAGGTCCTGACCAGAGACACTTGATGTCATCTGATGACCTGACCAGGGTCCCTTGAGGTCATTTGGGGTCATTTGAGGTCACCTGAGGACCAGACTGCAGTCAATTTAGGATACCTGAGGCCCTGACTGTGGTCACTTCAGGTCATATTCGGTCACTTGAGGTAACCTGAGGCCCTGATCAGGGTCACTTGATGTTATTTGGAGTCTCTTGAGGTCATCTGAGGCCCTGACCGGGGTCACTTGAGGTCATTTGAGGTCACTTGACATCACCTGAGGCCTTACCGGGGTCACTTGAGGCCATTTGGAGTCACCTGATGTCACCAGAGGCCCTGACAGGGGTCACTTGAGGTTATTTGGTGTTCCTTGAGGTCAGCTGAGACCCTGACAGGGGTCACTTGAGGTCATTTGGGGTCACCTGAGGTCAGCTGAGGCCCTAACTGGGGTAAGTGAAGGTCATCTGTGGCACTGTCTGGGATCAATTGAGGTCCTGAGTGGGGTCACTTGATGTCAACTGAGGCCCTGAGTGGGGTCAATGGAGGTCATTTGATGTTACTTGAGATCACCTGAGGCCCTGACTGGGGTCACTTGAGGTCATTTGGGGTCACTTGAGGGCACAAGAGTTCCTGACAGGGGTCACTTGATGTCATTTAGTATCACTCGAGGTCATCTGAGGGTTTGGCCGGGGTCACTTCAAGTCAATTGGGGTCATTTGAGGTTACCTGAGGCCCTGATTAGGATCACTTGAGGTCATTTGGCATCATTTGAGGTCGCCTGAAGCCCTGACCGGGGTCACTTGAGGAAATTTGGGGTCACTCAAGGTCATCTGAGATTTTGATTGGAGTCACTTGAGGTCATTTGGCATCACTCGAGGTTATGTGAGGTTTTGACTGGGGTAACTTGAAGTCATTTGGGGTCACTTTAAGTCTCCTGAGGCCCTGACCGGGGTCACTTGAGGACATTTGGGATCACTTGAGGTAACTTGAGGCCTAGACAAGAGTAACATGAGGTCATTTCAGGTCACTTAAGCTAATGTGTGGCCCTGACCAGGATCACTTGAGTTCCTTTGGGGTCCCTTGATGTCATCTGAGGCCATGAATGACGTCACTTGAGGTCATCTGAGACCCAGACCGGGGTCACTTGAGGTCATCTGAGTCTCTGACCAGGGTCGATTTAGGTCATTTGGGGCTACTTGAGGTCATCTGAGCCCCTTACTGTCATCACTTGAGGTCATCTGCGGCCCGGACCAGGGTCACTTGAGGTCATTTGGGGACACTTGAGGTCACCTGAGACCCTGACTATGGTCACTTGAGGTCATTTGGTGTAACTTGAGGTCATCTGAGGCCCTGAGTGGGGTCACTTGAGGTCATCTGAGTCCCTGAGCATCTCGCCGACCCCACCGAGAGGCCGGAGAGGGGGGCAGGGTGCTCCTCCCCGGCGCGACTACCCCTGCACTTACGTGCAGTGGGTCGACGATCGCGACGGCGGGCATGGCCCGTGGCCACAAACATCACCGCAGGGGATTGGCGGGAGTAGCTCCCCACCACTCAGTGGAGCTGCGCCACCACTCGGCACCTGCCGCCACCACCACCGCCACCACCGCCGCCGCCGCGGCAGGGGACACCGAGCCGCCCGAGTCTTTAAACCTCTGCCCGGCTCAGCGGCCCTCTTTCGGCCCCCCACAGCATTTGACGATGCCGAGGGTGAACCCAGGGATCGCTGAGGCACGGAGCGCTAGGTACCTGGCCCTGGAGCGAGGGAAACGACCTGCATGGCCCCGCCGGGGTGCCTCCCCCGCTGCCGCCCTTGGGGGAGCATCCACCATCCTGACATGCGGCCCAGAACGCCCGGAGGCTCAGCCCTTGGGGTTTTTCCTCTGCCACGCCAGGGGCCGCCTTGGCCCGAGAGCGGGACTCTGCTAGTCAGGCAAAGCCTTGCTCCCCAGTGCGGGAAAGGCCGGAGGAGCTGCCTCCTCCGAGCCCTGAAGGCGTCCCCGACTCCCAGTCCCTCGCCGTTCGCCATCGCCCGCCGACACACGCAACGGCCGGACGGCCGGCCATCGCCTGATGGGTGAAGGAGCGAGGGAAGGGGCGGGCACGCCTCCAGGATGGGGCCATGCCGAGCACCCCTCCCTCCTGCACCTGGGCAGCTCCTGCGCAGCGAGAGGAGAGAGCCGGGCTCGGGAGAACTTGGACCACGTGCGGGGGCAGCCCGTGCAAGCGCCAGCACTGGCGACAGGCGTTCGGTGATGCTGACTGCAGCAGTGAGGCTCGGGGCCGGCCGTCCCACCACTTTGAGGCCTGGCTGTGACGCGCGGTGTAGCACGGGGAGAGCCCCACCCATGCGCACGCTGGCAGGTGCGCGTGGTGCTTCGCCGTGCCGGGCACCTCCCCCGCCCCCCCCCTCCGGGAGGTGCCGCGCACCCCCATCTCTCTCTGGGGTGCGGCGCGTGGTGCGCGGCAGCTGGGCCAACTCCTGGTGGTGCCCTTCCGTCAATTCCTTTAAGTTTCAGCTTTGCAACCATACTCCCCCTGGAACCCAAAGACTTGGGTTTCCCGGGAGCTGCCCGGCGGGTCATGGGAATAACACTGCCAGATCGCCAATCGGCATAGTTTATGGTCGGAACTATGACGGTATCTGATCGTCTTCGAACCTCCGACTTTCGTTCTTGATTAATGAAAACATTCTTGGCAAATGCTTTCACTCTAGGCCGTCTTGCGACAGTCCAAGAATTTCACCTTTAGTGGCACAATACGAATGCCCCCGGCCGTCCCTCTTAATCGTGGCCCCGTTTCCGAAAACCAACAAAATAGAACCGGAGTCCTATTCCATTATTCCTAGCTGCAGTATGCTGGTGGCTGGCCTGCTTTGAACACTCTAATTTTCTCAAAGTAAACGCTTCGGGCCGTGCGGGACACTCAGCTAAGAGCATCGAGTGGGTGCCGAGAGGCAGGGGCTGGGACAGGCGGTGGCTCGCCTCGTGGCGGACCACCAGCTTGATCCCAAGATCCAACTACGAGCTTTTTAACTGCAGCAACTTTAAGATACGCTATTTGAGCTGGAATTACTGTGGCTGCTGGCACCAGACTTGCCCTCCAATGGATGCTCGCTCAAGGATTTAAAGTGCGCTCATTCCAGTTACAGGGCCTCGAAAGAGTCCTGTATTTTTATTTTTCGTCACTACCTCCCTGGGTCGGGAGTGGGTAATTTGCGTGCCTGCTGCCTTCCTTGGATGTGATAGCCGTTTCTCAGGCTCCCTCTCCGGAATTGAACCCTGATTCCCCGTCACCCGTGGTCACCATGGTAGGCACAGACAGTACCATCGAAAGTTGATAGGGCAGACATTTGAATGGGTCGTCGCCGCTGCGGGGGCGTGTGATCGGCTCGAGGTTATCTAGAGTCACCAAAGCTGCCAGGCGGGCCTGGGTTGGTTTTGGTCTGATAAATGCACGTGTCCCCGGAGGTCAGCACTCGTCGGCATGTATTAGCTCTAGAATTACTACAGTTATCCAAGGAGCGGGAGAGGAGCGACCAAAGGAACCATAACTGATTTAATGAGCCATTCGCAGTTTCACTGTACCGCCCGTGTGTACTTAGACATGCATGGCTTAAGCTTTGAGACAAGCATATGCTACTGGCAGGATCAACCAGGTAGCCGCCACCCACGGCGGCATCGCAGTGCTCCGCGCGTGCGCGCAGACGCCCGGCCCGCCGGCGACCGCCCTGCCAACCCTGACCGCCCCAGCTCTTTCACCGCTCCGACCAGCGGGAGCGGCATCGCGGACGTGACGGTGGCAGCATGGCAGCAACGGGCACCGCTGGTGGCGGCCGGCGACATCGCGACCCGGCGGCGCCTGGGGCGGGGAACGGCACCACCTGCGGGGCTCCCCCCTGCCCGCTGCATGGCAGGGAGGCGAGGGACACCATCAGCGACGGCCCACCCCGGCAGCTGGCCCTTCCCGTGACGCTGTGGGCAAGGAGCTGGGACCACTGCACAGCTTCGGATTTGGACAGCACGAGCCTTTTGGGGGGTGGCTTTTTGGTTTTCTCTCTTTTTTTGGCTTGCTCTCCGCCCCCCCCCCTTTTCTCTCTCTCTCTCTCTGGGCTTCTCTTGGGGCCCGTGCCCCACTACTCCAGGCTCAGCCTCACGTTCAAAGTCATGCGCACGGCGCATGGGACGGGGCTTGGCCGGGGTTGACCCACCCCCGAGGCCAGCCCGCCCGCCGGCCAGTCGCAGGTGAGCGACCGGCCACCGGTGAGGTTGGGCTGAGCGGGGCCGCTCAGGGTGGGAACCCCCTACAGCGCGTCCCCCCAGCCGGGCGGCGCGGAAAGCACCGGACATGCTAGAGAAAGCAGCAACCCGATGAGGCGGGCACGGCCCGGACACCGAGGCCCCTTGGAACCGGGGCAGCTCCCTCTGCAGCAGGTGGCGGAATGGCAAAGGAGCACCGTGCGGTGCTTGCGTGGATCGGGCTCTTTTCCCTGGTCCGCACTCCCCATTGCTTCGTCCCTTTCGCCCTCTTTGCTCCCTCTCTCTCTCGGCAGTCTATGTCTCTCACAGCTCAGCTCCAGCTGCACCGCCACCCGGCGCGCTGCTTGCGGCCGACACCCACAGGTGCTACCTGGGACCGGGGCCAGCACCAGCACCTCGCGTGCATTGAAGGACACCTGTGCAAGCTCACGGGGCCACGCGGCCGTCACACAGCCCGGGACGGTCAAGACACCCTCCCCGGCAGTGGGAGGGGCGACACCTCGCCTAAGACGGGAAGCAAATTGGAAAGGAGACCGCCTTGCCCCAGCACCGGACCCCACCGTGGGCTTCCCCATGACAGAGAAGCCCCGGAAGAGCCCGGCCGGCTGGGGGCCCTCGCCGATGCCACCCGAAAAGCCTCATCGATCGGACACACAGGACGTGGCTGAGGAAAGGAGGAGGGCAAAGCAGCCGCGGAAACGCTGACAACAAGGGCCCCACGGCCACGCTGGTCCTGGGACAGCCGCTCGCGGATCAAGCACGGCAGAGGAGTGCGGGGGGTGCCGCCACCTGCCTGGCCGCCAACAAGGCTCTTCTTTAGCCAGGCGACGGTGGGATGGGACCACCGGGCTGGGGGTGGGCTTCACCCTTTTGCCTGGGGAACCCATCCGAGCGTGCGAAAAGAAAGGTGCCACCGACCATGCCACGGGCCACCAGCTTTTGCCTGGCCTCGCAGCAGCTGGCTCTCCCTCCAGAAAAAGACGGGGGACGGCACAACAAAAAGGCACATGACATGCCACAAGGACCCGTGATAGCCACGGGGGCTGCGGGCCCGGGGCGGGGTGAGGCAAGGCACGCGCCTCTCACTCCCCCCACCAACCCCACCATTGTATCTCGGCTCTCCCCTGCATACCTTCGCTTTCGTGGGCCCACGCGCCTTCGTGGCGGGCCTTTCGGTGCCGCGGCTTAGGGTCGCCAGAGAAAAAGCACAACGGAGGCCGGGTGGGTGGCCCCCACACCACCTGCACGCCGGCGTGCCTTAAGAAGAAATGGACCCGGCTGGAAACCCAGCCCACCGGGCAGAAGCGACTCAATCCGCACAACCGAGGAAGGGCGAGGCGCCGCCACCTCGCCCACCACACGCTCTGGGGGCTCTCTGTCGGGTTCCGGTCCGTGCTCAGGCGGCCGGCCACCGCGGCCAGCCTCTGCCCCTGGAAAATTCTGCCCGCCACGCAGGTCCCCGGCTTAAGGCCGAGGAAGGGGGATGACTTCGACAACACACGCTGCTGGGCCGGGGTGCCGCCACCCCAGCTCCACAGTTCATCAGGCGACCGCCGTCACCAAGCCCCTCAAGCAATGCGGCAACACGGAGGCCAGGCCGCATGCCCCACCGCATGTCCCCCGCCGCCCTTCTAACACAGACACGCTGGCACAAATGGGTCGGGAGTGGGAGAACAGGACGCCGCCACCTCAGCAGGCCGTGCTCGGGGCTTTCGGGCAAGGGCTGGGGAAAGCCCCAGCCGCGTCCACCCCCGGCTGCCGGCCACCGCACCAGACCAGCAGCCGAAAAAAAGCACACCTGCCGAGCGGACCCCAGCTTAAGGCCGGGCAGAAAAGGGGCAAGGTGTCGCCGCCTCGGCCGCCACCAATCCCTGGGGGGGGCGCCCCCCCCTTCACCAAGCTGGCAGCAGCCGGGCCAGAGCGGGACACGGCTTTCTCTCCACGGCCAGCGAGCAGCTCTCATCGTCTTTTGTCTGGCACACTCCCTCTTTGCAACATCTCTCTCTCTCGTCTCTCCACTTCCCTGGGTCAGGACGGGGACCGGGACGACGCCATGAGACTCGTCCCACATCAGCAGCACTTTGTTTGCCCTGACAACCATGTGCGCGGGTGCCCTTTGCCACTTCGGACACAGGCACGGTAGAAGCCTGCGGGGATGTGGCCTGTCACCTCGCTCCCATAGTACGGACAGACGAGTCCGAAGCTGCGGATGCCTCCAAGAGGACCAATGGAATGCGACCGGGAAGGGGCGCCGCCGTAGGCTGGCCCCTACGATGATGTAGCTGGAGGCAGCTGAAAACAGTGACCCCTTGGTGAACTTCCGGAGCCGGCTGCGACAACAGGTCTACCCAGTCCCTGCCAAAATGCGCCTAAGTCCCGCCAGAGAGAGGTAGACCTGTTGTCGCCCGTCCACCGCCCACCGGCGGAGTGCAGCCCCGGGCCCGGCAGCCCCGGAGCTGGGTAGACTTGATGTCCCCAAGCCCTTCCCGGGCCTGGGATAGGCCTGTTGTCCCCCATCCACTGCCCGCCGGCGGAGCGCCGCCCCAGGCCTGGCGCCCATGGAGCTGAAGGCAGCTCACAGCCTCGTTGCGCCCCAGAGCCAGATGGCTCTAGCAGACCCATCCCACCCAATAAACCGCCCACTTTCAAGACCAACACGTCATTTCGCTTTTTTGATTTTTCTTGGGTTTTTTGGTGGGGGATGGGGGGATGAGGTCGGGTGTGGGGCTTCTAGTTCAGGATTTTTTTTGTTTTGTTTTGGGTTTTTTTTGGGGTTTTTTTGTTTTTTTTCTTTTTTTTTAGTTTTTGGTGGTTTTGCTTTCATTTTGTTTTGTTTGGTGTTGGGGTTCTGGGTTTTATTCCCACCCTCCTGTTTCTTTTCTCCCTTCTTGAAAGAATGGCTCTTCTATTTGTTTTGCTTGGTACAAGAATCTTAGCCGGAAAAGAAATTTTCTTGCAAATTTTATTTCCTTTCCTTTAGTATCCAGAGATCCAGAGCACTCCCAGACCGAGCTGACAGGCAGCCCGTGCCCTGTGCTTGACCTGCTGACTCACTGAACTGTCGAAATGGCCTGCCCGCGCCCCCCCCCACCCCGCCCCCACCGAGGACTCTACGCAGCCCTCCCCCGCAAAACGGAATCTCAGTGGGGCCGGCCCCTGAGGCGTCTTGGCACACCCCGCCCCGCCCCGCCCCGTCCCATCCGCCGGCAAGTGGGTGGCCGCTTTTGGGCCGGTTCTTTCACAGTCTGCAGAGGTCTTCGACCCTCAGCAGGGGTCTGGGGTGCCACGGGGGCTCAGTGCCGAGGTACCTGGGGCCGGCACCAAGCCGCCGGCCCTCGACCCTCGTTCACACAGAGAGAGAGAGACAGGCAGAGCGACACACACGCCCACTCCACACACTCACACTCCGGCGCCACCCCCTCAGACACCACCCCCCCACACACCCCCCCGCCGCTCTTGCAGGAACGCCCTCACACTCTCGCATGCCCTCTCTCCCCGTCCACGTCTGCGTCTGCGTCCGTGTCCCTGCCCCTGCCCCTGGCCCTGCCCCTGGCCCTGTCTGTCGCAGCCACCCGCCCATCGACGGTTGGGGGCGCCCCGCCCTTCCCCATCAGACTCCCTGGCACTGCCTGCAGGCTTTCCCCGCCTCCGCCCAACAACGACAGTTGGGGGCGCCCCGCCCTCCTCCCATCAGACTCCCTGCCGCCACCTGCAGACTTTTCCCATCCTGGCCCAGTCTCTCATCAGCCAGTTCGCACAGTGGCAGCGGTGGGAAGGCCGGCAGCGGGCCGACACCCAGGCAGCCGGGGCCTTCGGCCAGCAGGGCGAGAGCCCGCTGCAGAGGCAGGGGCGGTCATGCTTAGAGCCCTCCCTTTTTGAAGAAGCTTGCTCCTTGGCTCTCAACGAGCCTTCTGCTCGGACAGCCTTCCTTCCTTGCCACTCAGGCCCGGCCCTGGCCAAGCTTACGGCAGGATGGCAGCGGTGGGAGGGGCTGAAAGGAGGCAGAAATCCAGGCGGGAGCCGGGCTACTGTGGCTTTGGGCACCGAGGAGGCGGCAGGAGTGCCGCCAGCTCCTAAAGACTCTCTCCTTCCCTCTTGGGGGCACTTGGGGCAGGGGGATGTGGTCAGGATGTTGGCGGGGGCATGCACCCGGTGGGACCAAAAGCGGGCCACCTTCACCTCCCGGCTCTAGGGGGAAAGAGGGTGCACGAGGGGGTGTGCATGGCCCCCAGAGCGGGGGGCAAGTGGTGGGCGTATGTGGGCCTGCCGGATGTGTGGCCCACCTGCCTTACACAAGCTTGAGGGCCCGGACAAGGACGCGGGGCGGGGGGGCGCACGCGTCCGATCGAGGACAACAGGTCTACCCCGGCACTCGGCGGCCAGAGGCCAAGTCGGGCCAGGACAACAGGTCTACCCATGGGTGCTGGGCAGCAGAAGGCGGATGGCCCGGGGCAACAGGTCTACCCAAGGCCACTGGGCGTCGGCAAGCCAAGTCCAGCCCGGGACAACAGGTCTACCCATGGGCGCCGGGTGGCAAGAGGCGGAGGCCGGCCTGAGGCCGAGGGGCAGGGCAGGTCTTCCTGCTCTCCCATTGCCAGTCTGGATCGGCAACCCAGTCTGCCCAGCAGCCGCCAAGGAAGTGTGGGCGCAGGCCGGGCCGCCGCGTGCCATCTCCCTCTTGACACCGCTTGCACCTGTAGCGCCATGCCTGCGGAAATGCTACTGGGTCCGCCACGCGCGGCTGCCCCGCCCTGCCCCCCCCACCCCCGGCCGGGCCCACTGCCCGGGGCACCAGGTCTACCCCCACACCCGGAGATGGCAGCGGTGGCAGTGGACGGGCTCCCTCCCACCACGCCTGCACGCAGTCTGGGGAAACCCGCTGCCCCCGCTGCCGCTTGCACCGCTTGCGCAGGCCCTGCGTATCGGGCCTGGGACCCACACGGAGGGAAGTCAAGGCCACGTGGCCCAGTAGGGCCTCTCTCTCTCTCTCTCGCGTGCGCACCCCCCCCCCACAAAGGAGTATGCCGCCGGCGGCACGCTGCCCTTCGCTCGGTGCCCGGCTCCCGGACTCCGCGTGTCGGGCCTGGGACCTGCATGGAGGAGAGCACCAAGGCGGACCACGCTGGCACAGCACCCGCACCATCGGGGCCCCCTGTTGGCCCCGGCCTGCCGAGAGAGGCCTCGGAGGAGGAAGAGGAGGAGGAGGAGGAGGAGGAGGAGGAGGAGGAGGAGGAGGAGGAGGAAAAGGCGGACTGCACCCACGCGCCGGACGGAGCAGCGGGCCAGCCACTCATGCCAGCGAGCGACAAAAGCTTGTGTCGAGGGCTGATTCTCAATAGATCGCAGTGAGGGAGCTGCTCTGCTACGTACGAAACCCTGACCCAGAATCAGGTTGTCTACAAATGATTTACCGCCAGGTGCCCCATGGTTATGCGGTACATGACAGGGGAGAGGCAGCGCCGCATCTGTTCGCCCCTCCGCTCCCAACAATGAGCGGCGCTCCGCACCTGGCCTGCTTGGCGGGCGGCCAGCTGGCTATTGCGAGCCCACTGAGGCGCCGGTGGCACTGTGGTATCGCTACGTCTAGGCGGGATTCTGACTTAGAGGTGTTCAGTCATAAGCCCACAGATGGTAGCCTCGCGCCAGTGGCTCCTCAGCCAAGCGCATGCACCAGGGGTCTGAACCTGCGGTTCCTCTCATACTAAGCAGGATTACTATTGCAACAACACATCATCAGTAGGGTAAAACTAACCTGTCTCACAACGGTCTAAACCCAGCTCACGTTCCCTATTAGTGAGTGAACAATCCAACTCTTGGTGAATTCTGCTTCACAATGATAGGAAGAGCCGACATCAAAGGATCAAAAAGCTCTTTCTGCCGAGGTGATTCCTGATTATTGGACCTCAAACCCAGCATTGATAGACAATTCCTGCAACATTCCTGTTCCATGATAGCCCAGGTTCCTCCTTGGCCAGCAAGCAGATAGTCCAAGGCCATGCAGTTCTGTAGAGCCCCATTCGTGTTTGTTGGAGGTCATGGGATGTGCTCTCGGATATTTTAACAGTATCATTTGCTAATTCTTCTAATAATTGATTTAACTCATTAATGCAAACTCCACAGGACGAGGCAGTGCACATGGGGCACAGGGTGAACCAGATCCTTCGGCTTTCTGAAACCCAAGGCACTCCTTGCGGGGAAAGTGTTCTCTTGGCCCCAGCTCTTCCTTGTCGCTGTCACTGAAGGACCCTAAATGGTGGCCCTGCAGCTGGGAGCGGTGTGACACTGACACTGACCAGCTCCAGCACTCCGAGTTCTACTGGCATTGGGAGTGATGGTAAAGCAGAGAAATCCTCTCACACCGTGGCCTCTAGAACTAGAACACAGTTTGGTTTCTCCGGAAGGGAAATCCTAGTGAATCCTGTCAAACTGAGCATTGTATCCCTGTGTTCCACAGCAGTTTTCTGTAACTGTCCCTGCTCTGACTCCATTACCAGGCAGAGCCCATGGACAGAGTCCTGGCCACCCCACAGGGTGGGCCCTCCAAGGGAACCCCATTCCTCCCAACTGCAGCTGAGAACACACCCAGCCATTAGTGACATTGAGTACTTTGGCTACTTTGAGCTTTAAATTTTCAAAACAGTTTCCATGACTAATCCTTGGTGAACCTCTAGAGGTGTTTGTGGCAAAGATTCTGGCTGACTCTCAAGGTACAACTTACAGAGATCAGCAGTACTTCAGTGACAAGGTTAATCATTCTTTTTTCTCAATCTCATTCGGGAAAAGAAGAATAATTCTGTTGTCCATGGAGCTGGCACATTTTTAATTCCAGAATAATGCCCCCGAGGTCCTTTGCTGGTCCACTGGGGCAAACAGAGAGATTTGGTCTGGCAGGATGTGTAATATCCTGTAATACCTACTTGTTCTCACACAGAACACTTGGCTGCAGGGACACATTCCCATCATTTCTGTCCAGATTTCAGGATGCAAACAGTGCTGTCTTTCAGCACTGTCCCTTCAGCTGCCCTTCAGCTGCCTTGGGAGGGCCTTTTGGCCTCTGGACCCGCACTCTGGTTGCATTCTTAGCACTGCTGGATCCAAATCCTTTATCTCCACCAACAGTGGTGGAGCAGTGATTTGAGGTGGATGTCCTTTTTCCCAATTGTTTTAACAATTGACGATATCAATAATTGTGCTGCCCTGTCATGGGTTGGTTCACTATTGTTTAACCAATTTACTTCAATTTCTCCTTGATAATCTGCATCAGTTCCTCCTCCCATGACATGAGCACTTTGCAAGGCCAAGCTCCAGTGAGCAGTTATTGAACCAAAGTGTCCTGGAGGAATCTGGATTCCTGTTCCTGTATTGTTAACTCTCATTTGCTTCTGATTTATCCTAACTAATTCCAATGCATGAAGGTCCAGCCCTGCAGCCTCTGGCTGTCTACTGGCAGGAGCATGTTTCCCTGGGCAGCTCTTTAGAAGTTGGCAGGAAATGTGTCCCATGAAATACGGAGCTTCAGATGCTTTAGGTTTGCATTGTGGCCTCTCTTAAACTTTGTGTCTCCATTTAGCAGATCTGACTGGCTACACTCTTGCCGAGATGTTTTCTCTGGACACTTCGATGTTGCCTTTCCCTCCAAGCTGTTGCCTCCCATCCAGAAGAGCTCAGCCCTCCAGGCTCAGGAGGAAGCTGCCGCCTGTCTGAAAATTGTTTGAAGAATAGGATTTATGTGTTAGGCTTCATAGTTATAGATGTACATATGTTCTGATCCTTAGATGTAGTTTTGAATAAATTTGTTTTGATTGTATCTTTAAATCTTGATGACATATTTTTAATTTTATATATTTTATTTTGATGACTAAAAAAAAAAAGTAAATAAATAAATCAAATTTAAATAAACCAAGAGGAGAATGTGAGACCAGGACCTGCTAGCCTAGAGATTATGGCAGTGCAGCTCACTCGATGTGCCAGTGTTTCACCACATCCTTTCCTCACTGGGCCTCTCCTCTTGCTCTCTTGCCATGTTTTCTTTGTGTCATTTGTGCTGCTCTTTGTTACTTGGCATTACAGGGGGGGCACCTGTTGACCTCTTCGGGGGACAATGGATCCAAAAGATCCTGTATAATCAAAACTTTTCTACCTTGATGTGTTCTGTGCTCACAAAAGGCCTGAGCAAGGAAACCAAGAGAAGTGTGCCCAAATCCCAAAGCTTTGCTGCTTTGCAATCTCACACGGATCTGGCCCACAGGGGTCCTCAGTCGCAATTTCATAGGCAAGAAGAGGTTGTGTATTTCACTGGGAAAAGATGCACTGCTTTGCAGAAGTCATCTGTATGTACATTTCCCTGGGACAGCAGTCCAGCTGTGTCATTTGCACCTGATTTGCAGAAGGATGAGTGCACTGGGAGGGCAATAACAAGTGACAAGGGTTCCTCAAATCTATACCGCAGCCTGGGTGCCATTCAGCCCAGAGCTAGGGGATCTTTTGTTCCCATGGACCAGTGCTTGCCAGTGTCATGAATTCCTGCAGAGCTGGAAGAAGCAATTCTGGATTCAGCTCCAGCTCTTGGTGGGCTGCATGATCATAGACATGATCTGCCTTTCCAGAAATTATCCCGCAGTTCCTTTCATAGTCACTTGAAGCTTTTAAACTTCACATTTCAATTTGTTTTGCCTTAGGGAAAACCACTTCTGGGCCCAGTGCAAACGGTAACCTTTTGCCAGCAAAGTCCTCGTGGTTGCCAGCTTCTGATGTCACTGAAGAAACGGCATGTGAATGTGTTAATTAGGTTTTCTGAAAGAAAAACTTTATGTCACCCGCTGCATGTGTTTCCTTAGCTCTGTGTCTAGTCCTGGCCTAGTAAAGCCCAGGCAGAGTGGCATGTTGCAGGGAAAGCTAGTCCGTGAGCTTATGGGGATGCCATCACCAGAGGAGTGAATGTGACCTTTGGGGATTTCTCTGGGGACAAAATTAGGGATCTACTCCATGCCACAATATTCTCTTAAATCTTTCTAAAATATCCTAGGAAATGCTGTGATACTTCACATCTCCTTGCACACCCACTGTTTGAATCAGGGCAGTTTTGTCCCTCCTGAAAGTCATTGCTCTTGCACACCAGAAACATGAACATCCACAAACAGGAATGATGCATGGTCCTCCTGCTGCTGCTTCAGAGTCCTGGGAAGTGCAGACCTGGGTATTTACCAATATGAACACTTAATTAGCATTTCATACTCCTTCAGGATACCCTGATCTCAGGGTTTTTGGTTTCAAAGCTGCCACTGTACTGGCTCTAGGGAAGAACAGTAAGTGGGAAACAGCGACTGCCAGCCTTGCAAGGCTGTAGGGGAAAACCTGAAGTGTCTGCGTCCAAAGATGAATGGGAAGAGTGTAATTGCCAAAGGCAACCCTTCATTAGGATAGCAGGATCGGTTCTTTACTGCAGGCTTGCATGAAGATCATTTGGGACCTCCTTTTTGTATCTCATGCAGAAAAGGATCTCTTAATAATCCCATGCTACTTAAAAGCACATTGGGATGCAGCCCTGTAGTGATTCACAATGAAGCAGATTGCCGGCTTTGTCACTGCCAGCCCTGGTGACCCTTGAGGGACCGTAGGGTATCCCATGCCTGTTTTGCCTCCAAGCAAAGCTTCCTATTCCTTATTAGTGTGGAGTAAATACAAGAGTAATAAAATGGACAATTAAACTGGCCACTTTGGAGGATGTGCTCATATTTTCGCATGTCAGTACTCTACCTCATGCTCCCAAGGCTTGTTACTCATCATGAAATATTTTAATAAAAAATCTCAGCTCTCATGTTACATCTGAATAAAATTGCATACGATCATCAAGAATTCTGCTGGCAGGAACAAGACAAGAGCCTTCTGACACTCCCTTGCAGCTGTCCTGGATTTCTGCAGCCCTTTGTGTAAAGCTGCTGTAGATAGAATGTTTGGAGCTGGTTTGAGCCTTTATGAAAGATATGTGGAAGAGTATGCAGGGCTCTCCTAGCAGAAAACTCTTTGTCCAAGCCCAGGGACATTGTGCCAGCAGAAGTGGAACAGCCCTGCTCCCAGCCCAAGAGTCTGTGAGCTGAGCCGAGGGGCTCCAGCCCAGCTGCTTCACCTGCTGTGACCGTTCTGAAGAGCTCTGCCACTGGGAGAAAGTCAGTGCAGGACGCAACACTGAGCTTTCATCAGCTGCTAGAACCACTCTGTGACAACTCCTGTTCTTCCCGAGAGAGAACCCAGAGCCATCTTGTAACATGTGTCATGGGGGCATTCTGTTTGTTAATAAACTGTTGGGTTTTTTCCCACTTTCATCTATTAGTATTAATTTCCTATTGCTGGAAAGGGATTGTTGGAACACTTTAGAGGAGACGACTTACTGCACAATATCCTGTTTTAAGTTGTCCCAAACTGTGTGAGACAGATGGCTTCACATAGAAGCATCCCCAAGGCTGCTGAGGGGAAGGCACAGAGGAAGACAACCCTAGTATTTCTGAGGCAAATTCCTTGACACCAAACCAACCTGAGTTGTCAAACAGTGGACCTGACATTTCGAGACATGGGACAAAGGGGAAACCTTTCAGTGTGTTTGGTCCAGGCTGGGTTATGCTCAAGGCAAAGGTGCGTCAGTGTGTTGGATAATGCTCTTTTCTTGACCTAGAGATGGGGCAACTGAGAGGCATTTTAAAAACTCTTATTCCATTTTCAGTATCATAAGAAGGGTGAGACAATACAGATGTTATAATTCACACCATTATAATCAGAAACTAACTATTTCTTAATTACAATATACTGTAAGCATTTCTTGGTCTATCAGCTTTTTGCCACGCCATGTTGTAGATGCCTTAAAACCTATTATTTAAAACTCCCCCTCGTGGGTCCTACTACAATGCATCTTTCATAGTTCTATTTTTCCAAAGTATCTAGTCTTATTTACAAGACCATCTTTTGAAACTTTTTTCTAGCTCCATTTCTCTCTCAACAATATCTATCCTCTTCTATGGCATTTTAAAGTTAACATTTATTGTCTCAAGATTTATATACGGATGCATACTGTGTGGGCCTTCTATTAGGACCGAAAAACTTTTTACAAATCCATTTCCCACATCAGTGCACTTAGCTCCTTCTCTCCTCCTTGTGTCCGGCATGCACAGGAGCCCACAGCTCCTGCAGAAACCATCCCAGCACTCAGTGGGAGCAAACTTGTGTCCCTTCCTCACCTAGAGCTGTGGTGCCCAGCACTCCATGGCATTGGAATGAAGAACTGTTCCAGCTCTTTTAGAAGGAGCTAAGGACGTCTGGCCTTCAGATCAGCTCCTTCCCAGCTCTTGATTTGCTGCCCTGGGTAAGCTGCTGCTTGTGGCAACACTTGTTTCACAGCTGACAGCCTTGCTGTGCTGGGGAGCAGCTACTGCAGGAGCTTTTGCTCGTGACATTGAACCTTTCAGATCTTCTTAAGGAAAGCTCAGGGCAAAACTTGTCAAAAGAGCATTGCCTGGGCGATGTTTTTAACATTAAATCTTTCCTCTACCGGCCTTCATGTCCAGGGGCCTGTGAGCCTGAGTCGGCTGCTGCCTCCTAAAATCCTGAATGGCGCAGGATGTCTCCCAGACCCAAGCTTCCAGCACCTCCAACTCAGGCTGCCCTTACAGTGCCGAGTGCCCACTGCAAACTGACATCAGGAAACTGGGGTGGTGAGTTTTGTTTCCATGGAAAGGGCCAGTGTTTTTGTCCAGGGGCCTGTGCCACCCACTGGGCTGCTGCTTCGTAAAATTCCTAACAGTGCAGGATGTCTCCCAGAGGCAACCTGGTACCACCTACAACTTGGGCTGCCCTGGCAGTGCCAAGCTCCTTCTGCAAACTGACATCAGGAAACTGGGGTGTTGAGTTTTGATCCCCATGAAAAAGGGCCGGCGTTCGTGTCCAGGAGCCTGCGTCCAGCCCAGGGGCCTGTGGCCCCCCGTGGCCTGTCACCTCCTAAAATCCTGAATGGCGCAGGATGTCTCCCAGACCCAAGCTGCCCGCACCTACAACTCAGGCTGCCCTGGCAGTGCCAAGTGCCCCCTGCAAACTGACATCAGGAAACTGGGGTGGTGAGTTTTGTTTCCCATGGCAAAGGGCTGGCGTTCGGGTCCAGGGGCTGTGGCGCAACAACTGCCCCGGGCCCCGGAGTCTCAGACCTCAGGCAGCCTCCAATGACCAACAGGGGAAGGAAGGCAACAGGACGGGTCTTGGTCCAGCAAAATCCAGGATCCTTTATTGTGCCAGGGTCCAAGACAAGAAACGAGGGGGTAGGGTCATGGGTTTTATATGACAGCGTAGGGGTGGAGTTTAGAGTCGGGGTCCAATAGTAGGAGGAGCAGGAGACTGCAAAGGGGTGAATCCAGGATGACAACCAATGGAAAAAACTAAGGCAGGGACATCGCAGTAGAATTTCAACCAATGTGGGGTATGGGAAAAGAAGAACATTCTGGGGCCTCCTTGTTTGACAAAATGGGAGTGGAGGGGTGGAATTGTCTTTAAATCACGCCCCTCACCCAATGCTGTCTGTCTGGGTAGAATCCCCACCTCCTGGGGCGGGGGCATCCCACAACTCCCCCTTTTTGATTTCTTTTAGAAAGAGGGGAATAATCTTTAACTTATGGGCCTAGAATATTCTTAAACTTAAATTACTTAATACTTATGGGGTAACTTATAAAGGGATTATAACAATTCATAACGGGATTCTCAGGGACATAATAATGAACTGTAAAACACTATTAACATGACAATGGCAATTATAAAACTGATAATTTTAGCTAAACTTGAGATAATGAACAATCTTAATGGAAAGACTAAACATGAAAGGGGTGCACACAAGAAATTAATTTTGATATATGTAAAGATTAAAAGGTATAGGTAAGAAAGTAAGTTTAATGTAATAATTAAAGTAACACTTAACTAAAGCCTTTTCTTTCATTTCTTTGCTCTCAACTGAATACCCTTATTCTTAGTAAACTACTCCTTTTCTTTTTTGCTTACTCTCTCACTGTCTCTCTTTTCTTTTTCCTTTTCTTTCTCTTTCTCTTCCCTTTAACAATCTTTCAAGTATATATATCACTCCTTGACTTACTATCAAACAGCTTACGCACACCTTATTTTCACTTGCTTTTCACTCTCATTAAAACTTCTGTTACTTTTCTATTAATGAAAATTGTAAGTTCATCAAGTATGAAAGTAAAACACATCATTTATAAAAACACAAAATAAAACTCAACATTTGTAAAAAACCTTTGAAAGCAGTGAAAAATCAA
The DNA here is from genome assembly GCF_026979565.1 of Vidua chalybeata. NCBI lineage: Eukaryota > Metazoa > Chordata > Aves > Passeriformes > Viduidae > Vidua > Vidua chalybeata. The sequence goes on along the minus strand of NC_071552.1, from coordinate 7,369,857 downwards.
ACATCAATTTGGACTTATACTTTTATAATGAGATATTGTCTTTCTGCAGGGTTCCTTGCAGAAAGGACAATAGACAGGGTATAAAGAGTGTATTCTGGAAACTTGATTTTTCAAATTCATTAAAATAGAGGGATTTAAAAACTTAACGTGAATAATGGGAGTTAGGATTGTTTGTGTCATATTAACTTCTTCTAAATTTAGTTGGGAACTCTTTACATTTATGTATATATTAAAATGAAAAGAGATAATAATAGTCTGTAAAAACTAAATTAACATTAACAAACGAAATAATAATACTGGTATTGAATAGCTTATAAGACTTAATACTATTAAATCAAGTTACTCCTTTTAAATGAAGACTGGGGGGCTGTAAAGGTTAATCAAACAAACATATCTTTAACGTGATATAGAAGTCACTTAAATTTAAAATTATCTAAATACAACTGAAAATATATTTACCAAGAAGGGGGAATAAAAGGGGAAATGTTAGGGTTTGTACAGAAAACTTGTACTGTTACATTAATTTGCTGTCTGGAGCAGGCTTGGTGATGGTTTCTCCTTCTCCTTCTCCATCGGTGGTGCTTGGGAGCTCTAGGGGTCAAACTTTGTTGAATCCAGCTTGCCATAGTGTGCTGGAGATGCCTGCTGCTGCAATCGATGGCGGTGGTCACTGACACAGGCACAATTTGATCGAACACAAAGTTTCTTTGGGGAGTCCGGATGGCAATGGCCGCATTCAAAGGAGGCTCTCAACACTGAAACACAGGTCCCAAACTGTTGGATGGATCGGCCTGGCTTTGGAGGGGCCATATGGTGCCGGCGGAGGCAATGAAGTGGGAGACCTCTCAGGAGAAGGAGTGGAAGCCCTGATGTTGTGTGCTGGGTAACTGTAGCAAGTTGTCTGGGACCCCAGTAGGAGGGTTATGGGCGCCACCATTTTGGAGGAGTAAACAAAAGAGCAGTTTCCGGAGAGGGGTTTTTGGTTTCATCTTCCCTGGAAGAGGCGTGTCCTATGATGGAGTAGTCACAACCTTCAGAGGTGGATCATTCAGGAGAAGAGACGGAGCCAGAGGTGGGATCAGGGGCGGGAAGAGAAGGTGAAGAGCAGGAAAACAGGTTCCAAGTGGCACGGCCGTCACCATCTTGGAAAGAAGGGTCCGGGGTGGAGCGGCCACTGCTACTCCAGACCGAGGACTGGGGAGAGTGTGGGAAAATCAGAGAGGAAGCGAATAAGGGGAGCTTCATAGAAGCTAGAAGGGGTTTTATGGGACAGGTGACCAACAGCAGGAGGCCTTGACATGCTGCCTGATAGTATAGGGTCTCTCGGATGGCAGAGGATATGGGCAGCAATTGAGGTGTCAGAGTGTCCTTCACACAAACTAGGTCCCAAAAGTTAATGCTAAATATGGAGTCTGCAGATGCATGGGGAAAGGTGTTGTAAAGCCACCAAATGATCCTTTTCAGATCTCTTTTAGAAAACTCTCCTCCATAAGAAACTAAAAGTAAATTAAAATGTTTAAAAACGTTCTGTTGTTCCTTTGTAATTATTGTTCTCATCTTTATCCTTGTCCCCATAAACTTCCCCCTATTCAACACTAGGACTGGGGGTTCCCGCAAGCTCAGCCTGAAAGCTCTTGGGGGTGAGACCTGGGTCTTCCATATCAAATTGTCCTAGCTCGACAGCTCTTTTCAAAAAAAGACTTACAGGGTTCTTGGTCTTGACCTGCTCTCCGCTGCCTCTGAAGCTCAGCTCTTCTCCTCTCTTATGGAGTGGTGGTTATCTGGTACCCTGGTGACTGGTGACTGGCGATCATCGGGGCCTCAGGGCCCTTAACATTTTTGCCTCACATTGGGCGCCGTGTGCCGCAGCGGGTGGTTGTCTAGAGTGCCTTCCTGAAGAAGCGTCTTGAAAAAGACACCTCGGGGGCACAGGCAGGTCTGCACTCATGCTGGGTGATTTCAGCTCTTCTGTGATCCGGGCAATGCAGAGGGAGAGACGGGGTCTTTGTGTGGGGTTCCAAGGAGAATCTTTATTGAGCCTCTTCCTCAAAAGCATCCAGGGACAAAGAGCCACTCAGGCAAGGAAAGCAGGGGGTTTATTTGGGATCTCGAGGGGCGGGACAGAACACCAGAGCACATGGGATGAGGGCACAGTGGCAGAGCAAAGGGGAAGGACCAATGGGTTGCAAGGGATCAACATAAAGCAACAAAGGATTGTGGGGGAGATCTTTTTGCTCCCCCTTACCACGAGAGTTATGGCTCAGGGGTTGCCCTTCCCAGTTCCACACTCTCTTTCCTAGCCCTTCTGTGGCTGTAAGGCCAGAGTGCTCTGGCAGCTTGGTCACTGTCCTGCTGCATGTCCGTGCTGTGAGCACAGGCAGGGACAGGCCATGGGCACTGCTGGGACACAGCTGGGCTCCACCAGAGCAGCTCCACCAGCAAAGGGCATCTCCTGAGAGTAGGGCAGGAAGGCTTTGCCCTCTGTCCAGAACTGCTGTCAGGAATGTGTCCCCGGAATGCCCTGACAAAGCAAAGCCCAGTGCCTAGGGCAGAGTGGGAGTGTGCAGGGAGGCACACAGCAGTGTCCTGGCACAGCCAGAGCTCCAGGCATGGCCCTGAGGGAGCAGCAGAACAGGGCCTGGGCTGTGTCCTTGTTCCAGGGACAGCCTGGGAAGGTGCCCCAGGGTAACTGTCCCACACCAGCCCCTGCAACTACCAATCCCAGCACTGGCCTCTGCCCTCACCTGCAAGAGGTTGTTTGTCCCTGCATGGAGGGACATCAAGTGACCAGGCCAGCAGTCTGTGTTTGCTCTCCTGAGGAGATTTCAGGAGTGCATTGTGTGTGTGTGGCAGGGGGAGATGAATCTGAGTGAGCACAAACACCGTCATCAGCACTCGGGGGTGGCACAATTCCAGTGGCACAAACAGTGCCTTGAGGCCACTTCACTCAAGAGTAATGTCCTCTGGGAAACCACCTGAATTCTTTGCTGGGCTGTGCTGAGGACTGCATGGAGAGAAACACCCAGGGCAGGGAGGCTCCAGGGAAAATGCTCAGGACCACCATGGACTGCACAGAGAGACATTGGAGTGGTGGTTTTGTGGGGAAAAATCACAGCTGCCTCCCTTCTGAACCACCCTGAGGATCTGGTGTCCCAGATTGAAAAGCAAGATGTGTTCTATTTGCCATCTGTATGGCAGTTGTCTTGTTAAGTGGGCAGTTGTTCCTTATCTCTTCCACAATCAATCCTCCCTCCGGGGAGACATCTGCTGATAATGGGCCATTGAGTGTCACTGCATGACTGATAAGAACTATAACATCCCATTGTAAGACGCTCTGCCCAGAGGGAGGAGCCAAGCATTCCTACCTGCATAGATAGTCTTGAGATTTTGGCCCACCAGCACAGCTTTTTCTGTGCTGGATTGTCCCAGAGGAACAGCTGCCTCTTCCACTGGCTCTTCAGAGGAAGACTGCACTCTTTTTTCTACAGGACCACTTCTCCAACAGAACCACACCTGCCACTCCAAGAGGACTGCAGCCACAATTCCAATTGGACTGCCACCAACACTCTGTCCAAGAGGGTGTCAGGTTGTATTCTGATTCTGTCAGTGTTGTTTTAGTTCACTGCATTGTTTATTTTATTTTTTTATTTTCTGCCCTAATAAATAATTCCTGCTCCCATATTTTTGCCTGAGAGCCCCCCTTAACTTCAAATTTATAACAATTTCAACAATTTCAAATTTATAACAATTCGGAGGGAAGGGGTTTACATTTTTTCCATTTCTGGGGAGGCTCCTGCCTTCCTTAGCAGACACCTGTCTTTCCACACCAAGACAGATTTTGGCATCCAACATGCGGCTCAAGGGTATAGAAGCAAAAAAGGGAATCACAGTTCTTGAGTAATCTAATTTTTGTGTGCTGCTATAGAAACCTTGTTAAATGGCACCATGTGGTCCAGCTTACCCTGGTTTGGGTGGCAGGGAATTGTGGCTGTATTTCTCCCATTTGCAGGCCCTTTTCTAAACATGGCTTCTATAACCAAGGCTACTGTGGCTGTTATCTGGTTTGTTTTATGGGTAAATAAGGTGAGGAATTCATGGAGTTCTTACTTCCTCTGGAAAGCAGGCACATGGATTCACAGCTACCAAACACTAACTGTATGTTTTTGGGGTTACTTTAATAATGGCACCTACTGTAAGGAAATGATACCAGAAGAAATTTTCTCCCAACATTTAACCATCTCTTTGGGTCTGCCCCACCAGTTTTTGAAGGGTTCAGATCCACTCTAAATACTAATTATATCATACAGTGGCTGGTGTTGCTGTTAGGCCTGTTCTATTTAGCATTTAGAGATAAGGGAAGATTAACCTGGATAACCACCTTGACACCTACCCTGGAACCTGACACAGCACCAGGGACTCGGAATGCTGCTGTCCCAGAACCTGACCCTGCCCCACAGCCCACCCCAGATATGAACTACCCAGATTGGGTGGGGGGGTCTGGTGAAGATGTGCGAGATGCTGAAGGAGTGCATTTCCCCAGCTGGTGAGAAGCCCTCCCCCTGCCTCTAAGAGGGAGAGTCTAATAGTGCAACAGTAGAACCCACAGATGTTACAACTGTCCAGGTTCCAGCTGAAGTGCAGTCACAGCCAGCAGCAGTTGCCTGTTGCAGTGTGCAGCTACGCAAATGGAGCAAAAGGGCTTTGGGAATTTGAGATGGGAGTTTCTGTTTCCTAAACCTAAAGCTGGAGTTTCTATTCTGTATTTTTACGTGTATTCATCCTTCCACCTGGAGTTATTCCCATTGGATTTTACCTATAATGTATTCACACTGGGCATTGTTCTATTGGTCTCACCTTATCTCTTATTTTCCCCTATAAAACCTTTGTCCAGACCCCTGATCGTGGTCACTTGTACGTGCGGCGATCAGGCAAATACAACCTACTTTGGACTGCACAACAAGTGTCCAGTCTCTTGAGTCTCTTTATCCCGGTCTTGATCACGCTCTCTAAACAGCTCTGTCTGTATCAGACGAACCCACAAAGGTGTTTGTTGCCTCTCTCTCTCCGGCTGCTCCTGAAAGCGCCTGGCCAGCACCCCGGGAAATAGTCACCGGGCAAAAACAAGGAAGTCAGAGAGAGAAGAAAAGAACGAAAAGCAACATTTGCCCCTGTAGAAACAAGGAGATCTAAGATGAAACCAGAGCACCCAGATAGGGGAAGGCCCTCACAACCCACAGGGGAGCCAGAGGCTGCAATCATCACTGAGTCCCTGACGTACAAAAGTCGCCGTAATCTGCACAAGGACATTCTACAATGGGGACGTGAGGCTTATCCAACCTGGCAACTTTGGATCTGGGACCTTATGGGTACAGGCGTCCAGCTGGATGGTGGTGAGGCATGGAATCTAAGACCCAGGACTCAGGTATGAATCAGATTTTTGTAAAGGAGTCAGGGTCCCTTTCCCTCTGTGAGCCGCTTTTAATAAGTGTCAGAGAGAAGTTTGTCCACAAGGAGAGAATGCAGGAGCATCACCTTAGAATGCGCTGGAAGACCCTTGAAGAAGGGATCCAACAATTGAGAGAAGTGGCAGTATTGGAGGTACTCTTCGGGAGGGATAAACAGCATGATAATGACCCTGACAAGGTCAAGTACACAAGACAAATGTTGTAGAGTCTAGCAAATCTAAAACCATTTCAGTGTGCAAGGAGATGTGAAATTTCACAGCCTTTTCGAGAATATTTTAGAAAGATCTAAGAGAATATTTTTGGAATGTTGAATATTTGTTTTATTAAAACTATACTATATTATATTAATATAAAATTTAAAGAGATACTAAATTATTTTACATACTAACTTCTTACTTATTTATTTAACTAACTAACAAAACTTGTGACTCTCTGCTGAGAATCCAAGACACAGTTAGATCTGATTGGTTATTGATCTCAAACAACTTTTACTAGAATCTAATCAAGCAAATTACTTCAGGTAAATAATCTCTATACTACATTCTACATGGGGAAAACAAAAGAGTAGAGATAAAGATTGCTTTCTCTTCTTCTCTCTTCTATCTAGAGACAGAATAATGTCTCAGTTTAGAGAATGTGAATGTTACAAGTACTGTGGCATGGAGTAGGTCCCCAATTTTGTCTCTAGAGAAATCCCCAAAGGTCACATTCACTCCTCTGGTGATGGCATCCCCATAAGCTCACGGACTAGCTTTCCCTGCAACATGCCACTCTGCCTGGGCTTTACTAGGCCAGGACTAGACCCAGAGCTAAGCAAACACATGCAGCGGGTGACATAAAGTTTTTCTTTCAGAAAACCTAATTAACACATTCACATGCCATTTCTTCAGTGACATCAGAAGCTGGCAACCACGAGGACTTTGCTGGCAAAAGGTTACAGTTTGCACTGGGCCCAGAAGTGGTTTTCCCTAAGGCAAAACAAATTGAAATGTGAAGTTTAAAAGCTTCAAGTGACTATGAAAGGAACTGCGGGATAATTTCTGGAAAGGCAGATCATGTCTATGATCATGCAGCCCACCAAGAGCTGGAGCTGAATCCAGAATTGCTTCTTCCAGCTCTGCAGGAATTCATGACACTGGCAAGCACTGGTCCATGGGAACAAAAGATCCCCTAGCTCTGGGCTGAATGGCACCCAGGCTGCGGTATAGATTTGAGGAACCCTTGTCACTTGTTATTGCCCTCCCAGTGCACTCATCCTTCTGCAAATCAGGTGCAAATGACACAGCTGGACTGCTGTCCCAGGGAAATGTACATACAGATGACTTCTGCAAAGCAGTGCATCTTTTCCCAGTGAAATACACAACCTCTTCTTGCCTATGAAATTGCGACTGAAGACTGAGCCAGATCCGTGTGAGATTGCAAAGCAGCAAAGCTTTGGGATTTGGGCACACTTCTCTTGGTTTCCTTGCTCAGGCCTTTTGTGAGCACAGAACACATCAAGGTAGAAAAGTTTTGATTATACAGGATCTTTTGGATCCATTGTCCCCCGAAGAGGTCAACAGGTGCCCCCCCTGTAATGCCAAGTAACAAAGAGCAGCACAAATGACACAAAGAAAACATGGCAAAAGAGCAAGAGGAGAAGCCCAATGAGGAAAGGATGTGGTGAAACACTGGCACATCGAGTGAGCTGCACTGCCATAATCTCTAGGCTAGCAGGTCCTGGTCTCACATTCTCCTCTTGGTTTATTTAAATTTGATTTATTTATTTACTTTTTTTTTTTAGTCATCAAAATAAAATACATACAATTAAAATATGTCAACAAAATTTAAAGATACAGTCGAAAAACATTTATTCAAAACTACATCTAAGGATCAGAACATATGTACATCTATAACTATGAAGCCTAACACAATGCAAACCTAAAGCATCTGAAGCTCCGTATTTCATGGGACACATTTCCTGCCAACTTCTAAAGAGCTGCCCAGGGAAACATGCTCCTGCCGGCAGACACTTGAGGCAGGCCAGGGGAAAACCCTGACCCACTTCCACAGAGCTACCACAGGAACAGCCTGGCCTCTGGGCTCTCCTGGGACAGCAGGGAGCCCAGAGCCCTGTGCTTTCCAGGAATGGCTCAGCTGCACATGCACCCTCCTGCTCCTCTCCCTGCCCCACAGCTGAGCAGCCCTACAGCTCCACGGGGCACTGGGAGAGCACAGCTCATTGCAGGGGGCACATGCAGGGCACAGCTGTTCCCTGGCAATGTGCACAGGCTCTCTGGGCTGCCACAAGACCCTTCCTCCCACCACAGATGGGCCCAGCTCCCCCCTCACCTCTGGGTGAGGCTGAGCCATGATCGGCCTTCACCTTGTCCTCAATCTGGAGTTGCTTCAGGCCCCCCATGCCATGACTAGGAAGGGCGATGGAGAGAGCTGGGGCAGGTGCACACCCTTCCTTAATATTGCAGCATTTTTGGCACAGCTATACAGGCAGATCCGGAGGTGTCCAACTCAACACTTCCTCAGCTTCCTGGAGAACATCACGCCTTCATCCGCCCAAAATTTTGGACAGGTTGTCCCGCACATGTGGAGGCTTGCTGGCAGCACACTTCTTCAGCTTGCTGCCCATCACCTTGTAGAGGGCAGAGGCAAGCTTGGTGGCCACAGTGCGGACATTGGCACTTCGGACAGGCAGCGCCTTGTTCTCCAGGAAGGACCAGAGCACGGGCAGGGCGTCATGCTGGACAACTTCAGGGCTCCTGGCATAAACCCACTCCACGAGCACTGCTGGGAGAGAGACACACCTTCTTAACCACCAGCCTTAATGCAAACAAGGATCTACCTCTGCTTTTGCTTCTTGGAAGCCTCTGGCTAAGATCAGCAAAATAGCACACAGGGCCCCATCATCCAGAAATGGGCAAAGCAGCTGATCATCCTTGAAACAGAACCACCAACCCCTCAGGACTAATTTCTCCAACCAGAGCCTTGCCCCTGTGGCAGACTTCATAACTTTACTACATTATTTCACAAGCTCTTTCTGCATGAACAATGAATGAAATGTCAAATTGCCTTTTCTTTCCATTAAGAAGTTGTCTAAACCCACACTGAAGATTTGGAAATGCGCCCTAGAGAGGAAATGGAGAGATTTCTAATAAAAGGGATGATTCCATTGTTGTAATTTTGATGTCAAGTGCCAAATGTCTCATCTGGCTCTTCCCTTTGCTCAGTGGCACACAGCAAAGGGCAGTGTTAGAACACACTTCAAAGCTCCAGTCCACCAGAGATGGCTGCTGCTTGACAGCTGGATTAGAAACATCAGTGACTAGCTGGTGTCTTTGGCAGAATGCTTTTGTGACTTCCAACAAAGAGCTGTTTCAAACCTCAAGGAGTCTTAGATAATTATCCAGACCCCATTGCTGAGGCATTTGAGCATCTCCACATTTTAATGCTATTTCCCCTCCCATTGTTAATGCCATTTTTTCCCATAATGCCCACTGCAATAGGGGCATAGAAAGAGAAAAATGCTACACAGGGGACCAAAATGTAACCAAAACACGAGTGTTGTCTCCTATTGTCTCTGAAATCTGCTCTCTGCTCATTTTCTGAACTAGTTCATATCAAACAGAGACAAAAATTTACTACCAACAGGTTGCTTGCATGGCAGACTGGGCTGAGAGATCAAAGCCTGAAACGCTCTAGAGACCATTCTTATTTTATGGTCAGACAAAATGTTATCTAGTAGCCATTTCTCATTCTGTGGTGGAAGAGCCTTCATTTTCCCTATGCTGTTAATCCACCAGCAGTCATCAACATTGAAACAGTACCCAAAACCAATTCTGCTAAGCAGGAAAAGAGTTATGGTACCCACTTCAAAATTGGAATTCATTTGAGTTTATATGTAATTAAAGACATTGGTGACTATTGAATGAGAGGAACAGCTCTCTGTTCCTACTAAATCTCAGAGAGAACATCTGCTTTTTCTAAAGTAGTCCTAATTTATGGTTAATTCCTTTATTTGAAAAGGATAATACTGCCAAACTAAAATCTCTATTGCTGGACATCTACTTTATTCAAATGCTCAATAAAGGGCCTTTGACATTCCCAATCGCTGAACATGCCCTTTTGAGATTCCTAATGAAGACACAAAGTGGATTAAACTTTGCATTTAAAAGATGGTGCCATAATTAGCAGCACCATTATCCCAGTTAAAGCAAGGCTATCAATCATCTTCTCTACTATATATTGAGATTATAATTTTTCCATTCTTTGCCTATTGCTGACATAGCAAGCTCCTCTGAGGAATCAATTATCAGCTGCATTTGTGGCATTTTGGACAGCACTGTCACAGGAAGACACTGTTTGCACACCCTGAAATGCTCAGCCCAATGCCACTTTGACAGCACAGCCAGGGAGCCTCAGCACTCTGCCTCTGCCCCTCTGCCCCCAAAGGCTGCCTTGCACTAAATCCATGCCTCCAATATGTCTGTTGAGTTTTGACCTCAGCTGTGACCCCCCAGGCTCTGCACAGTTCAGCCTCAAAACTTTCCAAGAGGAAAATGAGAATTCTGTGAGGACAAAAGAAACTGATCCCCTGAAACAGCATTTGCCACCGTTCTCCCTAAAGGATCACAGATGTCCCTGAGCCTCCAAGAGAGGAGCCAGCTGGGGTATTTTTAGCCCCTTCCTTTCCTGCAGGTGGGTTCTGAGATGCCCCAGTGAGAGCTCAGCCCCGAGGCTGAGCGCCGCCCCCATCTCAGATGCTGCACAGCTCTGCAGCAGCCAGGGAAAACCTGCCAAATACACCTGCCATGGGTATTGGGCAGGAGGGACCAGCTCAGCACCTCCTGATTTGGAGGAGCTACTCTACTGTCTATTCACAGGCATTCCCTGTAAGTAGTCCCTGGGAAGACCTCTTGGCTTCGAAGGGGAGGCCATACCTGTGATACGCTCCGCGACATCCAGCAGAGCTTGGCCACACAGTTGATTCCATTGGTAGCTGAACTCTTTCAGCAGTGATACTTTATCTGCAAGTGAAACACATGTTTCTGCTCACTTTTCTGAGGTCATAGCAGAAAGGATAGCGGGGAGGGAAAGGGCAGGGGTAACCCCATTTTATAAAATAAAGTGCATTTCTGCTGACATTTGGATCCTTTTCTTCTTCCAGCCTACTTGACAGGCTTTTAAATTCCAAAAGAAAAGCTCTCCTTTCCCATTTGTAAATCCAAACTTGTCTGCTGTACCAGGAGCTATGTTAAAACATTTCACATCAGGCACCTCAAGAGTTCAGTCACATGCAAGCAGTGAAAAGGTTTTGCATCCCAGAGCAAAAAGGAAGAACGCCATCCTTGGGGCACAGAAAGGCACTGAGTCAGGCAGTTTGTGAGTTCAGAGAGCAAGTGAGGAGGGGAACGTGGAAAGTCCCTCTGAAGAGCTGCCTCTTCAACACTCCTTTTTTCAGGCATATTTCCCCAGTGCGGCATTTTCAGAGGTGACATAAATCTGCATGGCAAAGGAATTTAGAGCAGCCCTTGCCTATGAAGTTACTTGCTCTAGCCATCTTGCCCCATGCAAAACAACGTGTGGAACAAGGCCTCATTGACAGCTGGGATTAGACCTGTTATAAAGAAATGAACTTGGTGAATCCTAAGTTGCCCTCTGAAAACAGAAGATAAAGAAAAGAAGTGGAAAATAGGCAGCTAATGCCTATAATGTAGAGCTTTCCAGGTGGCTGCTCTGCAGAAGCTCTGGTGGGTCAGTGTCCCTTCATGCCAACAGCAAAGCTATTCATTTGGGAAGTCAAACGGGGCCCAAGCAAACTCCAAAACCCCCTGTGCCTCTGAACTGTAACAAAGCTCTGCTCCGGGACTTGCTCTTCAGACAAGCAGCACAGAGCCAAGGGCTCCTGGGACTTTTGGGAAATGCTGACCACATTCAAGCCTGTTGGGGGACTGGTGCATAAGGACTGCACCTGCCCAGCTTCTGGTGGATGTCAGCTGGAGCATTTCACAGACAACAGCAGCTATCAAGGTACTCAGTGTTCTCTTGTGTAGGAGAGACAGAGAGGCAGTTGAGGAGAGTCCATGCCAGGGGTCAGCCTTACCTAAATGAGCAATGGATTCTTCCAGTGCTTTCATGGCTGCGGCACGAACCCTGGGATCCTTTGAGTTCAGGCTCTTTGTTATTCCTTCCACCAAACCAATGATCACTGGGTTCAAGGCTTCCTCCAGGACGCCCGTGATTTTGGCCAGCACGTCCAGCGCCTTCTGCTTCACTTTCTTGTGGCTATCAGATATTCTCAGGACAAAATAATCAAAAATCTGTGAAGAGAACAAACAACGTGTAAGCTGGATTAAAATGTCCTTGTTTGAAGAGTGGATGGAGCACTCAGCAACATAAAAGATGAAAGTGATCCTTTCTGTCAGGTTAGCATTTGCTTGCACAATTTCACTGTTTACCTGTGGGCCACTCACTGGAATGGTGGCACAACCTCATGTTGGTTGAAAGATTCTCTTCTCTTTTTAAGAGGTTTGGTTGGGGACAGAATCGTTCCTATGGTATTTCTCTCCATCTATAAATCATTAAATCAATTCCATTTACTAATGCAAAAGACTACCTTTGCTTTAGAAGTATGGAAGCAGATGTTTACAATGCCTGGTTTTCTGCACACTTGCCTCATGTACTGAAGGCAGTTATGATTTTGCCAAAACTATGGCTGGAGGAGATCTAAGTTTTCTTTTGTTTATCTCAGAACCAGTGTCTGGAGAAGTGCAGGGCTCCGATCAACTCTTCCAGGATCTAGACCATTTATCTAAGTAACAGGTAGACTTCTGAAATGTAATGTGCTCTACAGCTCTCAGTAGAGCAGGTTCAGTCCCTTGACAGCCACATTATCAGGCACCTTTTCCTGGAAAAAGGGACAAAGCAGCGACTGGGAGGAGAAGGCAGAGATGTGTCCTTAGCTGTTTTCCTCCTTTTCCAAAGAGAAAAAAAGACCCGCCCAGGAAGGGTGAGCACTGTCTTTACCAAGAGGAATAGGAACAAGGATGGAAATGAGTAGCCAGAGTTGTGCCTGTGCAAGACAAGATGGAGTATATAGAAGTATTCTTTAAAAAAAACAATGGGTTTAAACCAACCCAGCCTGATACTTCTCTTCCTGATGCAAACCCATTTTTGGTCTAGAGAATAATTGCCATGCTTTCAGGGGCTGCATTCCCTTCACTTAACCCAACTGGGAGTAGGAGAGAGCAGCAGTTAGACCAGCAGAAAATTCTGTCATCATCTGATGAACAGCACCAATAGGCACCTGCCAGACAAATGCAGCTGGACTGAAATAACTTGTCCTGAAGCCTAAACCTGAATTGAATTTGTCTGGCTAAGAGGGACCAGCGTGTCCCAAGCAGCCAGGATGGAGTGCCAAGACACACTGAATAAACTTTCCTGCTACAGGCTTAGGAAAGGAGCTAAAGGAAAGGGACAATGAAGATATCCTACATACTTGGACAATGTTAGTGGAGTTGAGCTGGGGGCTGGTTTTGCACAGGTCTTGGAGGAGTGCCACTCCTTCCATCCGTGTCTGAAAGCCTTTGGCTTCCAGGAGACTGTAAAGCTTCTGGAGCAGCTCCGTTTCTTCCACAGCTGGAGGTAACGTGACCTGGGCTTTTGCACGGTGTAGGAGGCGTCCATCAGAGGTAGATTTCACCCTGGAAAATAAAAGCAAATTAGGAACCTGTTGGTGATAACACCTTCAGTTAATTGTGAGCAAAACATCTTGAGGAGCTTTCCTAATTCTGGGATTTCAAGCTTGAAAATCATGAGGCTCTGAACAACAACGTGGGCCTCATGCCAATCACTACGGGAGACAATCTGCAAGTAACATTGTCACCAGCGCCCACTCAGGAAGACCAAGGATGAGATGCATCTGATCTATCTTCAGATGGCTTCCAAGGCACACAGGTCACATTGCTTTGTGGAGAAAGAGAGATGCTACTTCCAGGTTTAAATGCCTCCTCATATGGGACGTGTGTTTATTAATAAGGAAACTCATCCTTCTGGAGAAGTGTCTCTACAACCAGGCACGACAGTCTGGAAAAGTAGCTCAAATGCATCTGAACAGATGAACAGGGCCATATTTGAATGATTCAGAAAATCAGTAACAGAGATGAAAACAGAAGCCAGACATCCCAGAACAACGCTCACATTTCATTTGCTTCCCTAGAGACTAGATCCACAGCTTAACAACCCCACGGGGAACAATTCTCCTGGATCAACCTGTCTCTTCCATGTGCACAGGAAGATGCTAGCTATGCTATTGAGGCATGTGGTCACTTTCCTGCCACCGCTGAGCATGACAGAGCTAAATAAATCCCCTCTACTATCAGAGGAGAACAGGTACAAGTAGCTCTGCAACTGCCATGAAGAGACAGCAAGGAGCAAATTCCTGACTTAAATGCTAATTGCAGCACAGGACGAAATAAACCAAACATGCTGTTCGTCAAGCAAATTATATGAAGGATGGGACTATGAAGACAAAAAGTCCACATTGAGGCACCTGTTGACCAAAGTTGCTCAGGAATTGCCTTGCTATTTACTACTCAAACTTGATACTGTTTGAGGGTAAGAAAACCATGATTCAGCCAGGCCAACCCACATGGGTGAGAATCTTTGTGGAATGGCATCTTGCTGCTAGACTGGGACTTCTCATCAAAACACCCACTGAAAAAGGCTCCACTCAGATGAAAAAAAAAAACCCTGGTTGAATTTACTTGTCCCAAGTCAGGCAGCAGAAACTTGTCCCTGTCATAGCCTCCACAACACCGCCCTTGCCACTGCACTGGATCGTCTGAGCTGCAACCAATGGGTACCTTTTTGTCTCTCAATTTCTGTGGGAACCCCTCCAGAGAAGCTGTGTTCAGCATAATGCAGAGGTAGGCATTTTTTATCATAGAGCATTTATAGGGAAAGGAAACAATCTGTGGCACTGGTCATCTCTGCCAGAAAGATTTTCCTGAAGAAGAGACATGTAAAGCTTGTCATGTGCTTTGTCACATCTAACAAAATTGCTCAGTACCGTTTGCTAGAAGACAATGTGGCCTGGGGTTTCTTCGAGCCATCGTTCCTCTTCTTCACCAGCTCCTTGACAGGTGGGCATTCACCCTTCTGGTTTTCCATTCCCTACAAAGGCATAGAGAAACCCCATCCATCTTTAGACTATAAAATAGGAAATTCCCTGTTTAAAACACAAGTTAGAACCAGCATCACTACTACCAAGGCTTAGGGAAACCATTCCTAACTGACAGATGGAAACAGACCAGAGATTCAGCGATGTCAACTCTTTGTTTTCAATAACCCAAGGCAAGTTATGGGTGCTACCATACTGAGCAGCAGTCTAAAATCCCAAATTCATTAGTCTTGAGCATAAATGGGAATAATGCAAACTGGTAGGCAACACAAGTGTTCGTAAAAGAAGTAACAGAAAAAACTGGACCCTGTGGGGGTTGGCCTATTGTGTTGGAAGTCGATTTGGTTCAACACTCACTCTCCCTGAGCCCTGCACAAATGTCAATAAAAGAAATAAAATCCTCCCCCAAACAAGCAAAGGATTTCCCACTTGTCATGGTTTGACATGGAAGTGAATTTTTTTCCAGGAAGTTGGGTCAAACCAATCAGTGGTCAGGTTTGGATATTGGCACCTGGAGTGACCACTGAAAGTATGGACACGCCTCTGAGAACACAGGGGGTTGAAAGCAAGAACTCCCAGGGGAACTGTCTCTTTGGTTCCGGTTGTCAGAGAGTGCAGACTCTCCCCTGCCCAGCCATGGTCTGGGTGGGGGAGGGGAAGCCACGCGGCCTTGTCCAGGTAGGCCGCGGGGCTGAAGGTCTGGAACCGAGCCAGCTCCTGTGGACGGAAGGGTGGAGAGAAGTGGAGATGCCTTTGTTCCCCCCCCCACAGAGGGAAAGTGACAGAGAGCCTGGCGGCACCTGGAAATTTGCCAGCAGAGGAGAAGGAGAAAGGGGGGGGGGATGATGCCCAGCGTGGGAGACGGGATGCTGGACCGAGATATCAGCCGTCCAGGGAGTCTGAACTTTTAACCCTTTCCAGGAAATGAGGGCTTTGTCAAATATTACTCCTCCTTGATTTGTAGTGGAAGAGAGACAGTCCGGGACCTGACATGTTAGAAGAAGAAATATTTAGGTGGGAGGAGATGATGAAGTACCTTTTGGCTGGACTTTTCTTGTTAGCCATGGACTGAACCAAAATCTCCTGCAATAGAGACTGCATTTTAGGGGGATGCAGTGGTGACCCAAGGAGACCTGCTTCAGCTTCTAACAGCACAGGAATGGCAAGAACAGAAGAAAGCTGAGGAGGGAATGGTGATGCCCTCTGTCTTCGGGAAAGAACATGATCTCTGTTCTTGGACCCTTGACCCCAGGGGAAAATGGGGGGGACTGTGGTCCCAAGATGAAAAGCTGAACTGTTGTCTCTTTGGGTCCGTGGCAAAACATCCTTAAAGGAGCCCTATAGGCAGTCTGTCCATGCACGGTGGTGAGAGCACTGTGACATGGAAAGGAGAGTGTCACACTGGCAGATTTTCTCCGGGAGGTTGCCATGTGTGACAGGGAAACACAGGAGGTGGCAACTGTGTTTCCTGGGGGGTCTGTGGTGCAAGAGAGACTTCTCTCTCTCTTGATAGCTTGAGTATTGATTATCCGAAGGGTGGTAATTTGATCAGGAATCCCGGGTGATGTTTCATGGTGGGTGTTTTAGGAATTGGGAGGAGGAGGGGTGTTTTAAAAGGTCTTCATCCTGGATTTAGTTTATGTGTTTTCTGTAGTAGTAGTAGTTTAATAAAGTTTTTTTTCCCTTTGTTATTAAGCTTGGGCCTGCTCTGCTCTGTTCCTGATAACATCTCACAGCATTTATTTGGGGAAGGTGCATTTTCATGGGGGCGCTGGCATTGCGCCAGTGTCAAACCATGACACCACTGGATGCTGCTGAATTCACCAAGCTTCTTCCAGCTCCACAGGGCTTGACCAGGGCAGTATTCCCAAAAGACAGACAGTAATTGTAGTAACTAGGATTGACTTGGACATCTTTTGTAGATTTGGAAATTTTCTTGGTACTACTAATTCCAGTGTCTTTTGCAAAGACTCTGTAACCTTCAGAAGCACTATTCTCACTCAATTGCTTCACTGGGGGCAGAGTAGGGAGATCGCGGGGGGGCTCACACTTAAATGTAAACCCATTTTCTCCCCTTTCCCTTTCCTCTTTGTGACTGATATTCAAAATATTCAAAAGCCCACTTTTTCCCTAATAATATCACTTTCTTTGTGGACTGCAGATGAACAGGCTGAGGATTAACAGCTCATTGCCAGGGGCAAAATGATTCAACAGAAGAGGAATGAGATGAAGACAGATTGGGTATGTTTGAGCTCATATTAGCAGTGGCAATACTTGCACAAAGGAGACATTTCTCCTGCTAAGCACTTACTTTCTTCTTCATTCTTGTCAGAATGTCTTCCAGGCCACAGGTGGAAAGAGATTGTTCCAAAAGCATTTTAAATTTTTGATGATTGAGCAACATCATCACCATCTCCTGTCCATAATGCCCAAGGAAGGATGGAAGGAAGGAAGGACAAAAAGGAGAGAGGGAGGGAGGGAGGGAGGGAGGGAGAGAGGGAGAGAGGGAGAGAGGGAAGGAGGGAAGGAGAAAGAAAGGATGGAGAAAGAAAGGATGGAGAAAGAAAGGAAGGCAAGAAGGAAGGCAGGAAGGCAGGCAGGAAGGCAGGCAGGCAGACAGGCAGGAAGGAAGGAAGGCAGGCAGGCAGGGAGGCAGGAAGGCAGGAAGGCAGGCAGGAAGGCAGGAAGGCAGGAAGGCAGGCAGGAAGGAAGGCAGGCAGGAAGGCAGGCAGGAAGGAAGGCAGGAAGGCAGGCAGGAAGGAAGGCAGGAAGGAAGAAAGGCAGGAAGGAAGGATGGCAGGCAGGAAGGCAGGAAGGCAGGAAGGCAGGAAGGAAGGAAGGAAGGAAAAGTGAATAAACAAAGGAAGAGTGTTAACAGAAGAGGCAGATACCTTAAACTCATCAGGTGCAATCCTTGCATGAGAAGGCATTACCTACTCAGCAAAGAGGGAGATTTACCTCCTCTTGACACTGCACAGTGCTGTCAACTGAACACAAGAGGCAAGAGGAGAATGTGGGGCAACAGAAAAATATCATTTCACTCTGAAAGTGTGAGTGTGCTTCTGTGGATCAAAGGAACCCAGGGAACAAGCAAAACACATCTGCTTTGTTGTCAGAGCCTATTAGCAGTGTCCTGCTGCCATTGCACAGTAATTTGCCTTTCTTCAACTGGCAGGGAAGCCAGGACAAAACACCTCATGCATCCTATTGATTATTCTATACTATATGTATGCAGCGGGGCAGCTAGTTGCTCTGGTGTTCTTGGAAGCTATTAATGGGAATTTCATCATCAAAGTAAGAGGAGTTTGGTGGTTTGGGTTGGTTTTGCCACTAGGAAACCACAGTTTTCTTCAAGAAGAAATTTGGAGGTCACTGAGCCACAGATAACAGCATTCTAGGAATCTGCAGAACAGATTTAGAACGACTGAATATGCTGGCTAAAGACCCCTGAAATATTTCTAGGAAAGTCTTAAGTTAATGAGAAAGGGATGTTTGGGATCCTTCAGTGATGAACGTTAGTCAACACTTTGGCTTTGTGTTGTGCACCTAAGGCCAAACAAAACTGTTGGACTGGCTAATCTGAGGTCTTTTGATCTCAGTAAAGAATCCTTCAAGCCACAGGAAGTTGGCAATGCTTCTTTTTGCTGGCCAACCTCAGCTTACCCAGTACAGTCATTTGCCCAGGCAACCCAGAGCAATGGGCACAGCACCAAGGCTGACAGAGCTCAGGAAGCGTTTGGACAGTGCTCTCAAGCACATGGAGTGACTCTTGGGGTGTTCTGCACATGGCCCGGAGATGGACTCGATGACCCTGATGGGTCCCTTCCAACTCAGCATATTCCATCATTCTATGACCCTTACTCACACAGTGAGGTTACTTCATATATCGTTTAATTCCCACTCTTTTGTCGTTTTACCTTTATAGCCAGACACAAAACGGTTTTCCTCTTTTAGGAGGTGGAATGAAGATCATTACCTTGTGTCCTTGTGACAGTCCTGCGCAAACTTCCCTGCCACGTGTGCCAGCCTCTCAGCCCTGGGTGTGCCTGCCAGCCTTGTGACTCCAATTCTCTCCATCAAGGACAGGAGGAGCTCGGCCGCACACTTCCGCACCTGGACGTGGCGGCTCCTGGGAAGGAGAGAGGAAACCCTGGGGCACAGGGAGAAGGAGCAACAGCAGCACAGGCCTTGGCCAGAGCCTGCTCCCTGTCCTCGTTGGGGGAAGGAGGCCTGGGTTCTCCCTGCAACTTTAGACACCTGTAGAAGCTTCTGTCCTCAAGTAAACACAAAGTTAGCATTGTACAGAAGGACTGCCTGCAAGGAAGAGGGAGGAATTCAGTCTCCCTGCACTACCTGATACTTCACTTCTTTCACAGTATTTACTCTGAGAAAGATTAAAGAAATAGATTACATATGAATTATTTAGAAATGAAGGACAATTCATGCTGACCCATCAGAGGGCACCCACTACACAGAGCTGCAGCAGGATTGAGGCTCTTTCCACCCATTTATCCCCAAATCCGCAGACCTTTGGAAAAAGACAAATGCAGGGAAAACACGTTGTGAGCTGTGAAGTTGCAGAATATCCAGCAATGCAGCCTGTTTCTTCTGTGAGGCTTGGCAAGGGAAACATCTGAATGTTTTACCCTATTCCAAAGCTGAGGAAAGGGTGGCAGGCAGTTTAGCCAGGTTGTCCTGTTCTAGAGAGTGTCTCTTGGGAACTATCTGGCCCAGCACCAACATTTAAGGCAGCTTTGCTTCAACTGTCCCACAGCAGTCGGCCTGTGGAGGTGCCTTTAAAGTGATTCATCATGTCAAGGTTAACATGAAACATCACTTGGAATAGAAGGTAGAGTTCTGTGGCCAGGACAGTCATACAAGACTCCTTTTGGCAGGAGCTGGACCTGCTGTGTAGGCTGTGCCACACCCAGCAGACTCTCCCCCATGTGCTCCACGCCCCAGCAAGTGCCCTCCTTATTTCTCAAGGTAATGGCATCATGAGGAGACATGGTTTTCCCAGGGCCTCTGTGCTTAGCGCTGTGAAATATCAAACACCGCTCAGAGCTGCAATTGCAATTGTCCCTCTTCCCACAAAAGCACAAGGCTCTATCCTTAGCCTTTGCAGGCACTTTCACTTCCACAGTGGCCACCAGGTCTAGGAAAACCTGACAGACTGGGAGAACTCCTGGAAGCAGCAGGAAGCTGAGTCAGAGGAGCTTTAGTTTGGCTATCAGGAGAAAGGTTTTTCACCCAGAGGGTGGTTGGGCACTGGAACAGGCTCCCCAGGGCAGTGGTCACAGCACCAAGCCTGACAGAGTTGAAGAAGCATTTGGACAACAATCTCAGGCACTTGGTTGTGGGAGGGGTCCCCGCCCTCCCTTGGGAGGCAGCTTCAATATAGATAAAAGTTGTCAATCACATGTTGCTCCCCTCCCCAGTTGAAGCTGCCCGTCAAAGGTTAACACACTCCCCAGTTCTAGAAAGTTCCCCTGTTCTGTTAACCCCATTGGACCTTGTTAGAGTGCCACTCCTCTCCTGTATCCCGATTGGTTCATTGTACATCACCCCATCCTGTCTCCTCCCTTTTGCCCCTTAACCATTGGTTGCTATGTACCCTAGCCACTCCTACTCCCCTGCCCTTATATTCTCGGTCCCGCCTTTGTTCTGGGCTCCCGGAGCCAGTTACCCTCTGAAAGTGTTGCTGTTCCTTGCCTTCTCCTCCCGCTCCTTCTTTCTCCTGACAATAAACCTCTCGGCTCCTACTGCTCGGGAGACGTCTCGTCTTTATTTGGTGGAGCTATCCGGGTTTCACCTACCCCTCCCTGCGGACCGGTCAGCCGAGGATCATTCCCCGGACTGGCTGGGAACCCAGGAGGCCCCCGGAGCCGAACTTTTTAATACAATTGGCGCCTCGAACACGGTGATCACTGCCCCGGTCTCCGACGAGCGTCTCCTGCCACGTGAGGATCTGTGACCCTGCGCTGCGGGACTACAAGCGCCGTTCGCTGCCAATCCCAGGAGTAGCTGTTCTTCTGTTCTAAGAAGCCTCCTATCTCCTGGACCTGCTGACAAGTCGTGGACATCCGACCCTGCAGCTTCAAGGGAAGCCCCGGATTCCACGACACCAGCAGAGCTCCACCACCCCACCTCAGCTTTTCCTTTCGCCACATCGTGGTTTGGTGAGTGCAGCTGCTCGAGGAGAGCAGCCGACGCAGGCCCTTCTCTTTTCCTTTTTCCTTTGCTCGGGTGGGGATTCTCTTCTGCAGCGAGGAGATGGGTAACTGCCTCTCCCCTGCAAGACGAGACTTTTATTCCCAAGTTAAAGCTACCCTTCGGTTGGGGAATGTTTCTTTTAATAAGCGGGTCCTTAAATCTTTTGTTAATTTTATTTTTGATCATTTTCCAGACGCCTCTACTGAGGACGTCCTTTCCATTTCATTCTGGGGAAAAGTTGGGCGTTATATTTATGATCTACAAGTTTCTGGGAATTTTCGGGTCGGGAGATTTTTTCCTATTTATGATGTTATTTTTAATTTAGTTAAACAAAAAGGGGAAAGTTCGGGCCCCAGTTTTCCTACCCCTTATTCCGCCCCCCTCGCTCCTAATCCCATTTCCCCTAAGGGTGGAACGGGAGATAGATCCTGCCAAAATAAGGCACAGGGCTGCTACCGTCTCCCTGCTGCCTCCCGTTCCACTCTGTCCTTCTCTTGTGCTGGGACTGGCCACCCCAGCACGAGCCCTATCCATTCCCTCGATCCTCATGTCCCCAACCCCAGTTTTACTCCCAGTTCCAGTTCTGTTTTAACACCACCTCAAAATGGCAGCGGCCTCGTGGCCGATCGCCCTGGAACACAAAATGGCGCCTCCTCCTCCTCGACCCCTCCAGTTCCCGCCACTTTATCATCTCCGCCCCCTTCGTCGGTTGCCGCCCCTGCGTCGGGTCCCGCCTCCCTAACTGCGTCGATTTCGGTGACATCGGGACCCTCCCATCCTGCCCCCCTAGCCACACCCCTGGGCGGGCCCCTGGTGGGTGGGACAGGCCTACCAGAAGGCCACGCCCCAGTGGGTGGGTCAGGCCACGCCCCCTCTCCTGCCACTTCCGGTTCCCACGCTACCGGAACCGGAAGTAGGCCTTGCCGGAAGCAGGCCATCTTGGCCTGCAGGGTCTCCCGTAACCAGGACCCACCGGCAAGGGAGAGGCTTCGCGCCCTAGCCCGTCCTGCCTCATCCTCGGAAGAGGATGAGGACAGTGACAACCCCCGGCCAACAACCAAGCCGGGGGAGGGCTGGGCCCGGATAAGGGCCAAGGCTATCAGGGATGGGGACCTAGATCTCGCCAGGGATCTAGGCCCAATCGTGGCACCGGTTAGGCTTAAGAGGGGGAAGGAACCGCGGTGGGAACAACTGCCATACACGGAGGTGAAGGAGTTGAGGAAGGCAGCTAAAGACTATGGGAGAAATTCCCCTTTTTTCAAAAATGTACTGGACCTTACTTTCACTGGACATACCCTAGTACAGCATGACCTTCGCTATATAGCAAGGCTCTTCTGTCTCCCACAGAATTTCTTCTGTGGGAGATCCATTGGAAAAAGTTAATTAAACCTATTTTGACAAAATATGACCTCAAAGAGGTGCTAGGAGATGGCGCCGAGGGCCTGGAGGCACTGGCAGGGGAAGGGGAATTTAGTAAACCGGAAGATCAGATCCTCCTTCCCGACAACTTACTAGCTGACATCCGGGAAGCCGGGAAGGAGGCCCTACTAAAAATCCCTGATGGAACCACCCCCCTCCAGAACTTTACATCCATCCTCCAGGGCCTTGATGAGACTTTTATTAAGTTTATAGACAGGCTAAAGGAGGCTATAGACTGGCAGATCGAGAACGTTGAGGCCCGAGAAGAACTGCTGCGCAAGATGGCCTTGACCAACGCCAACCCAGAGACAAAGAAGATCCTGCGAGCTCTCCCCCAGGATCTGGAGCCGACCATCGCCAAGATGGTCGAGGCGTGCACGAAAGCCGCGTCGATGGAACAGACTGTGGCATTTGCGGTGAGCAGAGGTGTGGGGGAGGCGATGGTGGACCTCATGAATACGCGTTGCTTCGGCTGCGGCCAGCTGGGCCACATACAAGCCAATTGCCCACACTGGCCGCCAGAAAGGTCCTACCATCATTACAACCCCTCCCCGAGACCACCTTACCGGAATCCCAATCCCTGCTATCATCGGCCAGGAAACGGGAGGCGGAGCGCGCTGAGGGGCCGCGCTACGAAAACAAATGGCCCGTCCCAGCGCCCTGCGCTGCCATCGCTCCCAGAAAACCACTGCCTCAACAGCACGTTTCTCCGGACGTCCGCAGCCAGGAGGACGGGCTCCGGCTCCTCAGACGGACTAAACAATTGAACAGCGCCCGCCGCCAAGTCCTCCAGAGTTCCATCCACATCA
Organism: Vidua chalybeata; assembly: GCF_026979565.1. Classification (NCBI taxonomy): domain Eukaryota; kingdom Metazoa; phylum Chordata; class Aves; order Passeriformes; family Viduidae; genus Vidua; species Vidua chalybeata. The sequence continues at coordinate 7,346,776 of NC_071552.1, read as the reverse complement.
TGTTTCCGGATGAGGACTTGGTCCGTGTTCCGGTGGGATTCCTGCCGCCACCTTACTGCGAACACCCAGTCACCGTTCTCTTCGTGGGAGATTCCATCAGCACGCCGGACAACCTCACCGTCATCCCGGAGGTCGTCTACTTCGAGCCGGGGGCAGAGCTCAACGTCTCCGTGGTTTGCCATCACCCTCCATTCTCTCTGCCAAAAGGGTCTCCTTTAGCCCTGTGCTACATTCTTCACTGCCACGGAGAAGAAGACGACCGTGACGCCTCATCGGACTTTCCACTTAAACAAGACCCTTCTGCTTTTCTTGTACAGAACGTTAATAGACAAAGACCAATTATTAAAACTACTTTTATTTTTCAGGGGAAAAACATCTCGTTGGACCTGATGGCAGACACCGGTGCGGACGTAACCATTGTCCCTCAGGCAGAGTGGCCGCGCGACTGGGAGTTAGTGTCCCCTTGTGGCACAATCTCCGGCGTGGGAGGAGCCATCAATTCCCGACGCAGTAAGCACCTCGTGTGTGTGGAGGGGCCGGAAGGTCAGATTGCCACGATTCGGCCTTTTGTTGTAACATCTAACATTAAATTATTAGGCAGGGACGTTTTGTCCCAATGGGGTGCCCGTCTCGACATCCCTAGCCCTGCGTGGGATTTTTAGTCTGGGCCACTGCAGAGCGCACCTCCCCACCGCTTAATTGGAAAACTGATACACCGGTGTGGGTGGACCAGTGGCCCTTGCCAATCGAAAAACTTAATGCGCTCAACGAACTAGGAGAGGAGCAGGTGCGCCTGGGGCATTTAATACCTTCCACCAGCCCCTGAAATACGCCTGTCTTTGTTACTAAAAAACCCGGCAAAGACAGGTGGCGCCTGCTCCAGGACCTACGCAGAGTTAACGATGTTATTGAGGATATGGGACCCTTGCAACCAGGCCTTCCCTCTCCCTCTATGCTGCCCCGGGATTGGCAGCTCGCAATCCTTGATATCAAGGATTGTTTTTTCAACATCCCGTTATACCCCGGAGATGCTCCCAGGTTCGCGTTCCCGTTCCCTCTATCAACCGAGGCGAGCCGTATAAACTATACCAATGGACCACTCTGCCCCAGGGAATGAAGAATTCCCCGGTGCTCTGCCAAAACTTTGTGGCACAGGTCCTTTCCCCAGTTCGGCGCCTCTTTCCCGAAGCCATTATTTTACATTATATGGATGACATTTTAATTTGCGCTGCCAGTACCACCTACTTACAAGCAGCCTTGGACAAGACAATCAAAGCTGTTAAGGATGCGGGCTTTCAGATCACGGAGGACAAGATCCAGCTGTCGTCCCCCTGGAAATACCTGGGCTTCTTGATCACGGGAAGGACCGTCGCGCCCCAGTCTCTTATCATCAAGGACGACCCACGGACCTGCGGGATTTGCAGCAGCTTTGCGGTACCATCACCTGGATCCGACCTCTCCTGGGACTCACCACAGAGGAGCCGTCGCCACTCTTCCACCTGCTGAAAGGCGATGGCGACCTGGCATCCCCACGACATCTCACCCCGGATGCCCATGAGGCCTTGGAGAGAGTGGCCGCTGCTATCAAGTCCCGCCAGGTGCACCGGGTCGCGCGGTCCCTCCCAATCAAGTGTGCCATCCTCGGTAAATCCCCGAACTTACACGCCCTGTTATTCCAGTGGGACGACAGCGAGAGGGACCCACTCCTCATTATCGAGTGGTTGTTCCTCCCCCACCAACCCGCAAAGACAGTCACCACCTTTCCAGAGTTAATGTCAAAACTGATTATTAAGGCTCGCCAGCGCCTCCGGACCCTTGCAGGGTGTGACCCAACATGCATTTATTTACCTTTAAATTTGGACCAATTGGACTTCCTTCTACAAACAAATGAATACCTGCAAATTTCACTTGATAGCTATCCTGGCCAGATTCTTATACACTATCCTAAACACAAATTATTTAGAGACACCTTATATCTGGCTCCAAAACTTTTCAAAAGCCACTGAAAGGCGCTCTCACGGTGTTCACTGATGGGTCAGGTAGATCCCACAAATCGGTGATCACTTGGAAGGACCCGGACAGTCAGAAGTGGGAGTCTGACGTCCAAATAGTTCAGGGTTCCCCCCAGATCGCTGAACTTGCAGCGGTCGTGAGAGTCTTCAAAAAATTCCAACAACCTTTCAATCTGGTAACTGATTCAGCGTATGTAGCCGGGATAGCCGAGCGGGCCGAACATGCCCTGCTCAAAGAAATTCAGAACAAAATGCTCTATAGCTTGCTCTCAGAACTAATTTGGCTGATCTCCCACCGAGAGCAACCTTATCATATTTTGGATGTTAGGTCACACACAGACCTGCCGGGAGATATCACCGAGGGCAACCGGAGAGCGGACACTCTGGCCATGCTAGCTAACACCAACACCGCAAACCCAGCAGCTTTGACACCTGCCCTGCCAGATGTCCATATGCAGGCTAAGATGAGCTACGCCTTTTACCATCAGAATGCTCCAGCGCTATGCCACCAATTTAAGATCTCTAAGGAGCAGGCGCGAGCCATCTTAGCCACCTGCCCCAACTTCCAGTCCCACGCATTACCATCAGTAGCGACGGAGGTTAACCCCCGGGGACTGGGGGCATTGGACATCTGGCAGACAGATATCACTCACTTTCCTTCTTTCGGGCGGCTCAAATATATCCACGTGTCGGTGGACACGTTCTCGGGGGCAGTGTTCGCCTACACACATACAGGGGAAAAAACCAAAGATATCATTAAACATCTGTATATGGCTTTCTCCACTCTGGGTGTCCCAAAAACCATCAAAACTGATAATGGACCAGGGTTTGCGTCCAAACAGTTCATGGAATTTGTACAACTATGGGGCATTGACCATGTTACCGGAATTCCACACAACCCTACAGGGCAGTCAATTGTGGAACGAAAACACCAGGAGATTAAGAATTATTAGAACAACAAAACGATTCGGCCATCACCACGAGCCCTGTAGAGAGGTTGTGCAAGGCCCTGTACATTCTCAATTTCATGAACTGTTCGGACCGCGAGCCAAACCCCCCGATCCTGCGCCATTTCCATAACAACACCAGGGCGCAGTTGAAGGAGAGACCTCCTGTGCTTGTGAAAGACCCTGAGTCCAAAGTTATCAAAGGTCCATACCCTCTAATAACGTGGGGGAGAGGGTATGGATGTGTTTCAACAGAACAGGGCCCCAGGTGGATCCCCGGGAAATTCATCAAACCGTACCGGGAGGACATCCCTACAGAAAGCCAACCCCTGGAACACTCCCCTGAGACGCCAGCTCCATCAGAAACCACCGTCGCGTGGAGTCGAAGGAAGAGGAAGAAGACCAGACCAGTCAGCACCGCCGTCAGGACCCTAATAACTAACAGACACTTCCCGCCAGCTTGGACTGTTTACCCTCTCTGACTGACCCCATCCCCTACCATCCCTCACCCTTTCCCGTCGTACCGCTTTTCTCACCCCTTCTTCCCTCATACCTGACCCGATTTTGTTTTCCTGTTTTGTTATTATTTTGATTTAAACGGGGGAGGATGGGGATTCAAAGGGGTCACTATCCTCATTTCCTTTATGTATCTATTTATTAGACTTTGGGCCACCCAGAATGGCAATCACAGCAGCCAGAGCACCCCACAGTGACCGGCTTCCTGCAGCAGCACTCTTCACCATCGTGTGGCTCCACCTGGCAGGAAGCTGGATCGTACCACAGCCCAAAGAGAACGTCTGGGTCACGCTTGCAAAGTCCATTGGGCAGGAACAACTTTGCATGGCCATGGGAGGTGTAGACAACCCGTTGTCTACATGCCTGGTGGGAGTCCCCCTGTCTGAAAACGATTTTCCACTCACAGGTATGAAACCCAACTCGGCGGACTCCTGGGGGAGTTGGATAAGGACACTAACGCAGGCACCACAGGAACCCCAGGAATTAGATCTACTGGGGTCCACAAGGGCTCATTTTTGCATTAGGTTTTATATTAAGGCCCCTCAAGGAAAAATAGAGTATAACATCAAAGAGGTCACACCAACTGATAAAAAATATATTAATGAGTGGTGCAACTATACGAGCCCAGTACTGTCCAAGTCCTACCCATACCCTAAGGAGCTCCCCCGGGGTGTGTTTTTGATCTGTGGGGACAGGGTGTGGGCTGGGATCCCCTCTAAGATCAAAGGGGGTCCCTGTAGCCTTGGCAAGCTTACTACCCTAACCCCCAACAAGACACAAATTCTTGATTGGAAAAAGGAAAACCAATTGGCATGCCAAAAGAGATCCTATAGTGAATTCGACTCAAATTGCGATTCGGAAATTTATGATTGGGGCAAAGGAAAGAGGGTCGCTGCATCCATCTTTCTACCGTGGTATGCGGCAGCAAAGGCCCTCGGTGAGATTTCTCACTTAGGGTGTTGGGTGAGTAAGCAGGCCAATGCTACCTCCGCCACCTTATCAGATCTTTTAGCAGAGGAAGAGACCACCAGGCATGCCACCTTACAAAACAGAGCGGCCATCGACTTTCTGCTGCTCGCCCATGGCCACAGTTGCGAGGACTTTGAAGGGATGTGCTGCTTCAATTTGTCATCGAGGAGCACATCCATCCAAGCCAGCATCCAGTGGATCCAGGCGTTGGTAAAGGACTTAAAGGCTGAAACTGGGGCTGTGGACGCTGTAAACAAGATCTTCTCCCAATGGGGTGTTCCTGGGTGGGCCATTCCGATTGTTAAAGGTTTAGTTTGGGTTTTGATTATAATTTTCTTAATTTCTATTGCTTTAACCATCTTTAAGAAATTGTTATCTAGAACAATGGGAAATGTTTTTTTAATAAACCAAAAAGGGGGAGTTGTGGGAGAGGTCCCCGCCCTCCCTTGGGAGGCAGCTTCAATATAGATAAAAGTTGTCAATCACATGTTGCTCCCCTCCCCAGTTGAAGCTGCCCGTCAAAGGTTAACACACTCCCCAGTTCTAGAAAGTTCCCCTGTTCTGTTAACCCCATTGGACCTTGTTAGAGTGCCACTCCTCTCCTGTATCCCGATTGGTTCATTGTACATCACCCCATCCTGTCTCCTCCCTTTTGCCCCTTAACCATTGGTTGTTATGTACCCTAGCCACTCCTACTCCCCTGCCCTTATATTCTCGGTCCCGCCTTTGTTCTGGGCTCCCGGAGCCAGTTACCCTCTGAAAGTGTTGCTGTTCCTTGCCTTCTCCTCCCGCTCCTTCTTTCTCCTGACAATAAACCTCTCGGATCCTACTGCTTGGGAGACGTCTCGTCTTTATTTGGTGGAGCTATCCGGGTTTCACCTACCCCTCCCTGCGGACTGGTCAGTCAAGGATCATTCCCCGGACTGGCTGGGAACCCAAGGGACCCCCGGAGCCGAACTTTTTAATACACTTGGTGTGACCCTTGGGCTGTTCTGTGCAAGGCCAGGAGCTGGTCTCGATGGTCCTGATGGGCCCCTTCCAACTGCCCATATTCTACAGTTCTCTCATTCTGAGAACTAAGAGGCGCAGGAGGGCAGAAACAGACGACAAGAGGAAAGAAATGAGGTTGATCAGCGAATCAAGTCACTGAGTTCACAGAAGATGCAGGATACAGGGCCCTTCCCTCCCACCATTCGCATTCTCTCTCTCATCCCTTCCCCCTCCCACACACTAGCAGGTGAAGAATATCACTGAAAGAAGAAGAACCTACTTGACTCCCATGTCCATGAGAGCAGTCATTGCTCGTGCAGGAGTCACATTCTCCACCATGATCCCCAGGGTCTGACTGGCTGCTTTCTGAACAAATTCTGGGGAGTTCCACACCATCTGGAGAAGGACCTGAACAACCTCATCCACCTCAGAGTCCATGTCCTTCTTCAAGGTCACAAAGGGCTCTCTCAGAGTGACGATTGCAGAGTAGGACACCTTGGATCGGAGGTTGGTCAGTTGGGGAAGTCATGAGGGGAAACATAAGAATCACCTTGAAAACCAGTTGCCCTCAACAGAAGTCCCAGGAAATGACAACACGCCCCACTGTGTTCAGGGGAACATAAAAGTACAAGAAGAGGAGAAGAACACAAGCACAGAAAGGCACTTACTCTGGCACCAAGTTCTGGCCTCAGAACTGCTTACTGCAGGCCTAAAAACAATTAGGCCTAACCCTAACCCTAACCCTCACCCCTAACCCTAACCCTAACCCTAACCCCTAACCCCTAACCCTAACCCTAACCCTAACCCTCACCCCTAACCCCTAACCCCTAACCCCTAACCCCTAACCCTAACCCTAACCCCTAACCCTAACCCTCGCCCAACCTCTAAATCCCTAAACCCTATCCCTCTACCCCTAAACCTGAGCCCTGAAATACCCCTAAAAGAGCCCTAAAAATAAAAACCTACTGAAAAATATCCCTAACTGTACAAAAAGGTGGCGCCCACGTCGTCATGAGAAATGGATATAAATGGCAGTGCCCAGGTCGTCACGTGACGAACGACTAAAATGGCAGCGCCCCGGTCATCATGTGATGAAGCACCATAATGGCGGCGCCCAGGTCATCATGTGATGAAGCACAAAGATGGCGGCGCCCAATCATCACGTGATGAAGGACACAGATGGTGGCACCCACATAGTCATGTGACGGAGGACCAAAATGGTGGGGCCCTCCCTGTCACATGACGAGGGACAAAGGTGACGGCTTTCGCGTCGGGGTCAATGGTGTCCATTTCTGGCGTTTTTGGTGTGCCCGTTACACTCCCCGTGTGTCGAACAGTGCTCTTCTGGTGTACCACACTGGTGGAGGCCGCGGGGTGGTGTTTTTGATGCGCAGGATGGTGGGGAAATTTTGATCAGGCAGCTGGTGAAATAACTAAAGCTTGGGGTCTTTTCTGACGCGGGGTGCGAGGGGAGGGGTTGGGACAAAGATGCAAAGATGTCAGGATGGGCGGGAAGTCGTGTCGATGCAGTGACGTGACACAGGGGTGGCGCGAACCCCATACTTCTGCCTGCTCCTGCCCAGCTCTTCGTAGAGGCAGGCATATTCCAGCCTGACGAAGGCAAAAAACCTCGAGAGCTGTCACAGTGCATAAATGGAGCACAGATGATGAAAAGCAGCAAAGCTGAACACCCTGGCTCAGCTTCAGTAGTTTGCAATTCACAGAAGGAGAAAAACGAAGCAACAGAGTAGCGGACTCCTGTGCGCAGTGAATGCAATTGCAGAGATCCAGCAGTTGTTCATTCACAAGAACAGTCACCTGTCTATCTTCTTGTCCCTTGACAAACTCCCTGCTCCCCTTCTATTCAGCAGCTGCCATCAGGTTCTCTGCACCTCAGAGCATAAGGGGAGGAGGAAGAATTTCCAGGACGGATGCATCAGGACTAAATAAACACCCAGAAAAATTGTCCTGGAACACCTTCCATTCACATGCTAACAGCGAATTGAACAAACAGGAGAGTGGCAGCCACTGACTTCCAGCAGTCTGCAAGCTGTGCACACAAGCCCACTACATTTTGGCTTCGTTCATCTCCTCTTGCAAGCTACCGTGATCTCCGGCTGCCGGAGATGAAGAAGCGGCTACTTCGCGCACAGATGACTGGAGCGGCAGCGGTGCGCTCCGGAGCGCCGCTTCTACCAAAAGATGACAGGGACCAGAACTTCCTTTCAGCCAGCTCCGGAGCTCCGTGTTTTGCCTGTCACATCGTCTATATATTATTGAAAAGTTTTTCCACTACATTACTCAGGACAATTTTTCTGGGTTCTTACTTAGTCCTGATATATCCTACCGTGGAAACTCTTGCTCATCCCCTGGGGCTCCCAGATGCAGGGAACAAGATGGCAGCTGCTGAAAAGATGGGCAGCAGTGAATTTGTCAAGAAAGAAGGACGTAGGCAGCTGACTGTGCTTGGCAAGGAGCAGCTGCTGCTTTTTCAAATTGATTTCAGTGCACACAGAAGCCCGCTGCTCTGCTGCTTCGTTTTTCACATTCAGTCAATTGCACACTACTGAAGCTGAGACAGGCTGTTCAGCTTTACTGCTTTTCAGCATCTCAGCTGCCCTTTTGCTCTGTGACAGCTCTCGAGGTTTCTTGCCTTTGCCAGGCTGCAACATGCCCGCTACTACCAAGAGCTGGGCAGGAGTGGGCAGAGAGCACGCTTATCTGCCAGCAATTTGCAGGTTGCCCAGGAATGTGTAGTGTCCTTGGAATGTGCAGCAAATCCAATTTCTTGGCAAGTTTGTGGTAAGTGAGCAGTGCTGGTAGACTTTCTCCATGAGAAATGGAGCGGAAAAGCTCTTCGCTAAGATGTAGGCAACTAGAGAGGCAGAATACGCGGCTCCGGAGGTGGCCGAAGGGAAGTGCCGCTTCCCGGCGCCTTCCGGCAGAAGCGGCGGTCCGGAGCGCACCACTGCCGCTCCAGTCATCTGTGCGCCAAGTAGCCGCTTCTTCGCCTCTAGGAGCCAGAGATCGCAGTAGCTTGCAAGAGGCGAAGGACAAAGCCGCAAAGAAGAGGACTTGTAGCCGCTTCTTCGCCTCCAGCAGCCGGAGATCGCGGTAACTTTCAGGAGGCGAACAACGAAGTTGTGAAGCAGAGAGCTTGTGTGCGAAGCTTGCAGACTGCTGCAGGACGGTGGCTGTCGCTCTCCTGCCTGTTGAATTCACTGCTGACATGCGAGTGGAAGGTGTTCCCGGACAACTTTCCTGGGTTTTTACCTAGTCCTGATGCATCCCTCCTTGGAAATTCTTGCTGCTCCCCAGATCTCCGAGATGCAGAGAACACGATGGCAGCTGCTGAAAAGAAAGGCAGCGGTGAGTTTGTCAAGAAACAAGTACCTAGGCAGCTGACTGTGCTTGGCAAGGAGCAGCTGCTGCTTTTTCAAATTGATTTCAGTGCACACAGAAGCCCGCTGCTCTGCTGCTTCGTTTTTCACATTCAGTCAATTGCACACTACTGAAGCTGAGCCAGGCTGTTCAGCTTTACTGCTTTTCAGCATCTCAGCTGCTCTTTTGCTCTTAGACAGCTCTCGAGGTGTCTTGCCTTCGCCAGGCTGCAAAGTGCCCGCTACTACCAAGAGCTGGGCAGGAGTGGGCAGAGAGCATGCTCATCTGCCAGCAGTTTGCAGCTTGCCCAGGAAAGTGCAGTGTCCTTGGCATGTGCAGCAAATCCAATTTCTTGGCAAGTTCGCAGGACGTAAGTAGTGCTGGTAGACTTTCTGCTTCAGAGATTGAGTATAAAAGCTTTTCGCTAAGATGTAGACAACTAGAGAGGCAGAATACGGAGCTCCGGAGCTGGCCGAAAGTAAGAGCCGCTTCCCGGCGTCTTTCGGCAAAAGCGGCGCTCCGGAGCGCACCGCTGCCGCTCCAGTCATCTGGGCGCGAAGTAGCCGCTTCTTCGGCTCCAGAAGTCAGAGATCACGGTAGCTTGCAAGAGGCGCAGACCTGAGACCAGGTTTGTGTGCTTGAAAACAGGAATTTACTGAACATTCCTGATTGTGGGGTCACTGATATACAGTGAGGGCCTTCCATCTCCTAGGCGAAATCCAGAACTGCTCTCTTGGCACAGCTGAGCTATCTGACAGCTGGAGTGATGATAGGCGCTCTCTGAGCCCAAGCATTTAATGTTCCCTGTGGATGACAGTGTGCTGCTAATTTATAGGAGTTGCTACAGTCATAACTGTCCTTTGTTGTGAGCCCTGTGAGGGAAAGTGCTGGATTTGGTGCAAACTCCACTTCATCATGCATGTGGTTTTTTTGTCTGCTCCAAATTGAGTAGAAGCTGCTGCAAACTTGCTCCCCTGGAATTCTCTTGCTGCAATTTTGTCTATGCTCCCGAATCTGTGTAGAACCTCCCCTCTGCTCCCTCAGGCTTGGGTTTCTGCCGAGCTATCTGTCATCTGCCCCAGATAATTGCTGGCATGTATTGGATTAGGTGCTTTACATGAGCTCTGGCAGCTGCCATGGCTGTAAATAGTGGCTATTTGGTGTCTCCCGAGGGCTGGAGGGGAGAAAAGGTGATTCCCACTGAGTGGGTCCCACTGGGTGATGCTGCAGCACTCAGGAGGTGGGATCAGGTTTGACCTGTGACTCCAGGATCTGGGCCTTGGGCGACCTGCCCTCGCAGCCTGTGCAGCCCCAGTTTAGAAGCAGAATCTAGACTGGAGTCATTGGGCACAAAAATGAAGCGGGGCTGAGTCATTTAGCAATTAGTGAGCCTTCAGCCCTGGTAAGAGTCTGAGTAACTGAGAGGCAGATCTAGTGATAGCTGTTGAAGGAAGTTATGGAGAGAGTCAGCTTACAGTTCTGGCTGCTGCTCTGGGTTTAACTTCTTTTTTTTCCCCTGCTCATTTCCCCATCAGCAAGCTGGGGAATATGGGTGGAAAACAAATCAACAGCAGACAGTAGGATGTGAAGTGATTCTTCTGCTGGCATGGGTGGGACTGTGGACAATAATGCCCGTGGTGGTTTGAAGTCCGAAGATAATGTGTTGCTTTCTTGCTTGCAAGCCCTAAAATGGTTGGAGGAAGGAGGTGAGAACCTGAGCCAGCTGGTTTGTGAGGGATAATGTACAGCTGCTTTGGGTTTTATGTACTTAATTTCTTCAGAGCTCATAAGTAGAGGGGACAGGCCACTGTTACTGGTGTGAGCTGCTGCTGTACTGGTGAGCAGGCACAGGTGTCTGTGTAAAAGGCTCTGGTCTCCCAGATAACACAGGTCCCAAAATGCCTGTAGAGGGTTTTTCCCCCATCTTTAGCATTTCTCAGGCAACATGGAGGCTCCCAATCCCCACTGGACTGGCTGAAGGCTTGTGCTGGATAAGAAAGTGAAGGCTCCCCTAAACATTGCTGCGCTCACCTGCAGGAGTGAGCAAGACCTGTTGATAGATGTGAGAACGCAATCCAGGATGGTAGTGAGCGCTGGTCTTGGGAGCACTAAGGAGATCTGCTGGTGTAAGAGCCACAAGAGAGTTGAGGAAATACGGACTCACAGTGAGAATTGATGCTTGGGGTCAGCCAAGAATGCCAGGAGGCAGGGAAGTGGGGATTAGTCAAGCAGGAAGAGACCCAATCCTCTTTCATGCCAAGAGGACCTTTTAAGCACCCAAGACTGCTGTGGGTGTGGAACTGCCTGGAGTAGCCTGTGGCATCCAAAGAGAAGGGTGAAGCAGGACTGTCTGTGCAGCTCAGGGTGCAGGGGCAGCCCCCCAGCCTGGACTTGTCACTGCCCACACCCATGGGACCATCTGGACTACCCCAGCTAGGGGGTGTGAAAGGCTCTCCAAGCAATCATGTGGGATGTTTTCCTTTGATTCATCAGCTGTAATGCCTCCTGGAGACATGCTTTTCTCATGGCTTGCCTCCTGAAGTCAGCTGTTCCCACTCAGGGGCTGACCTCTGGGCAGCCTTGCCTGTGTTCACTTTCAGGGAATGCAGCGTTTCCTTCCACCAAAGTATTCCAGTACACATAACACTCTGGGATGCCTCTTCCCTGACCCTGTTTTTTGTGTTCTTTGTGTTCCCAGGCTGAAGTTTTCCCTGACGAATTTATTTGGCTCCCTGATCTCTTTACTTTTCCCACAATTTCTAAGGAAATGGGTGCAATGAGACAAAAATGTCAGCCCCTTGTATTCTCTGCAGGGGGACAAGCCTGAGCTGTTGCTGGATTACACAAACCCCTGGCATTGCCATCATTTGACGGGACTCATGAGTTTCCCATTCCCAGTTCAGTGGTATTTTGCCCTGACCAGAAGTGAGCACAAAATGGGGCTGGTTTGTGTTACCAGAATCGTGAGTTGTCCAAAATGTGCTGCATCAACATGAAATGCAGTTTTTGGGGTCTGACAAGTTGTTTCTTTTCACATGAAACAAGTAAAGGAGTTTTCTCTGATGCCTGAGTTCTGAGGCACAGAGGGGAAATCCAGGGAGTTGCTGATAGACTGATGAGGGAATAAAACTCAAGTGGACTGGTGGCTCTCAGCAAACTCTTGAACCTTTTCCTAAGGGATGGAACTTTTCAGGGTGATTCAGAACTGCTCTTCCACCACAGAACCCCACGTGGGCACTCTGCAGGCAAGGCCAGTTGCTCTGAGCTTCCTGGCTCAGTTCTCCATCTTGCCTACACTTGTTTCCCTTCCCAGCCCACTCATTCTTGCTTTCTCCCATTGACTCCCTTTCCTCTGGACTTCACCAGAGGGATCTGGGATTTGCAGCCTGTCCCTTTCCACTTCCAAACCTCCTTCCGGGCAGTGCTGTTTCAGGAGTCCTTGTGCCTTGGCTGAGAGGGACATCTAGTGGAGTTGGAGCTCAGGGACCTGGGGTTTGTCTTTGTTTCTTGCATTTTTATTTATTCATTTGTAATCTTTATGAAGGAGCAGGGACTGAGGTTTTATATGGTCCTGGTGACCTGGTGGCAAGGCGGACCTTTGGCAGCCAGTTCATGGGCTGTTTCTCTCTTTGTACACGGACATAGGGAAGTGACTGTGGAATGGGGCTTTTATGGGAAGAAAGGTGCTGTGGTAGGTGACACTGTGCTCAGTAAAACAAAACCTGTCACACTTGTCTGTGGATTTGGTTGCACAAGGTTCAAACTACGACTTTGAAAATCATCAGCTGCCCTCTTCTTGCTTGGCCATGATCCTGCTGGTCGTGGCAGGATCCCCAAACTGCCTGTGGGCACAAGGGAGAGAGAGTAGACACTGGATCTGGTGTTCAGGTGATGGAACAGCCCACTGCAGTTCCCCTGGGTGCAGGTGCTGGGGCCCAACTGCTGGGTTTTTCTCATTAACTGTTTCATCCTTTTGCATCCTGTTATTGCAGGCATCTTCTGGGGACCATCATCCATAACAACTCATGTTTAGGGAAGCTTTTAGTGTCTGGGGAGCTCAATTGCAAACTGTGGGACACTGGAATGAAAACATTTGTACTTCTATTTGCTCAGTGCTGTAAAAGTGCTGCTGATGCTCCCTGGGCAAGGGAACGACCACAGTAAATGCTTCCTTTTGTGTTGCTGTAGCATCGTGTAAGCACAGATCTCAGAATGTTCCTTAACTCTGCAGGGAGGGCTGAGGCACAAACTATTCTCCTATGAGCCCTTACAGTTGTTTCTTGTGAAGATTTCTGCATGTCTCTCCACCACAGTGGCGCTGCTGTGCATAACAGTAATGAAGTGCTTTACTGGGAGAGGCTCAGCTTCTCCCTTAGCACTGGGGATCTGTGTTGTAGGTTTCTGTTTCAGGAACACTTGCACAAAAGCTCAGAAAGAACCACACAGCCACAGTATTAGAAAATATCCCAGTTTATTGCAGCATCTCAGTTCTGAGAGTTTTACAAAACAATGTATTTACAGGTGAGGAAGGGACTAACTCAGCTGGAGTGTGCTTTGCCGGGGCAGGAACAGACTACAGAGGAAAAAGGAAGAAAATCAGCACATTCACAAGTCACATTTTTCTTTACAAAAGTAAGATAGGTGTAAGCCTGGTGTGCACAGCTGACTGGTGTTGTCCTTGTGGGAAGCACTCTAGGAAGAATTCAGTGCAGCCCTTGTGTTCTTCACAGTGATTCCAGGCACCTGGGGCTCAGCAGAAGCTGCATCAGCTCAGCTCAGTGTGACCATAAGGCACAATCCAGTGATGCCAAGAGCTCTGGGCCTCCACGTGTGCCAGCAGCTCTGCCTGTGGCTTCCCTCACAGTGTTTGAGCCCTGCCCATGGCTTTCTTTGGGGTGAGTGATGGCATTTGAGCTCTGCCTGTGGCTTCCCTCGGGGTGAGTGGTGGTGTTTCCGCCCAACATCTCTCTTTCCGGCCCCCAATCCTGGACTTGGCCATGCCAGAAGCAGAGCTGGACAGAGGACAGAAGGAGGAGACCATGGTGTGGGACAAGGGTGGGATCTCAAAGGGAATCTCCCCAAAACTATGGTAAGACCTCCCTTTAACCTCGCTATGGCTGAACACTAGAGAAAGGGTATGGACGGCTGTTTGAAAACAAATGCATGACTTAGAATAATATGCTGAAACCTTGTTTTTGAACTTGTCCAATAAAGTTTGCCTCTAAACACAAACTGTTTGTCTTTTTTTTAATTAGATTTTTTTAAAGTTTATTACTATATGTAATCTTGAATCGATGGCTCATTCAAATTGTTCATGGGAGCTGCACTAGCTTACCCCCCCCACAAGGGAAACTTTTCCCAACATGGATTTCTCAGACTAAGGGCTAAACCAAACCATCAGCTCTGGTTGCACATGGAGTCCCAGGCGCTTGCAGCGAGGTAGAGGGAGGGTTGAAGTTCACAGTAGAGGCTGTGCATGGCTGGCACTGCCAAGTGTCTCCAGCCATTGCTGTCCAAGAGGTGTCCAGGCAGGGATCCATCCCTAGAGGCCTGTGTGCTCCTGGATCCAGTCTCGCAGGCTTGTGAGCCGGCTGTACACCCCAGGTTTGTTCCTCTGGGCACAGCCATCGCCCCAGCTCACCACACCGGCCAGGAACATCCGACTACTGGGCTCCACACTGACCAGGGGCCCCCCAGAGTCTCCCTGCACAGAACCACACAGGAGCATAAGCACCAACTCCATAGATCACTCTCGTGCACAGTGTTAAAGTCATCACAAAAACTGAGCAACAAATAATCAGTAAATCCCCATCTAAGAAGTCAGCTGTCATTACAAATTTTTGGCCATTCCCTGAAACAAATATTTAAGCATGGCAATAAGAGCCACAGTGCTAGAACAAAGAGCTATAAAACACCAGTCAAGGAGCCTGGCTTGCTAACTAAGACTCTGAATAACAGCCAGAAGTTGGAGTATGGCTGTATGTCCTATCTGATGAGATGGAGTCTAAATCCTGTGGTTTTGGGCTGTAGTTTTGGAGTCATAAGTCATGCATCGACACAACTTGCTGCTGGTGCCCATTGTAATCTGTTCATTGTCTGAATCCAGGAAAATTCCCACAGATTTGTTTTATGTTCCAAATGTAAATGTAAGTGGAAGTACCAGAATGAGCAGGGCTGAGCAAAGGCCTGTCTCCTTGCCTAATAACCAATAACCAGCACTAAATCCAGGTGCTGCCTTACCTGGCAGGCATCCACACCACCGGTCAGGATCCCCACGCACATCATGCGTGGCGTCAGTTGGTCTGTCAGGAGCTGGTTACACACAGTCTGGTTGATGAGCCGAATCTCTGCCTTCTGCAGGATGGAGGCTCCCGTGCCTGCCAAGATGAAGGAGCGCCTTAAGTAAAAATACACATTTTTAAGCAGCTCCCCGTATTTTCCCTCAAGAAACACAGAAATCATAGACTTGTAGAATCCCAGAATGGTTTGAATTTGAAGAGAACTAAAGTCTGTCTTGTTCCACCCCCTGCCATGGGTAGAGACACTTTCCACTAGGCCAGGTTGCTCCAAGCCCTGTCCAACACAACATGGCCTGGAATGCTTCCAGGGATGGGGTAGCCACAGCTTTTTCTGGCAACCTGTTTAAAATACATCAATGCAGCCCCAAATCACATGCCAGTGCTCACCTCCTTCTGCAGTTGCTCCCCATCCAGTCACCCACAGGTCCTTGCCCACAGGGAAGTTGTGGGTGGCATCGGGCAGGCAAATGGGCTGGACAACAGCCGTGAAGGTGACAGGGCTCTGCAGCTCCAGCACAGCGATATCGTAGTCGTAAGTGTAGTCATTGAAGAAGGGGTGGGAGATGATGCGCTTGATTTTGCGGGTTTGCACATTGGGGCCGCTGCGGTCACCTTGGTCAGTCAGCCCCAGGTAGGCTGTCCATAGGTTGGGGTCTGAGTACCTGCATGGGGGCCATGAAACACAAAGTGAGACCTCATCTTGGAGACAGCACTGCTCACTACCTTAAACAGTTTCCTTGAGGTATGCCTCTCAGAGTCACTGTTGGAATATTGTGGTTTTGGTCACCAGGATATAAGAATAATATTAAACTATTAGAGAACTTCCAAAGAAGGGCAATGAAGATAGTGAAGGGCCTTGAGGGGAAGCCGTACAAGGAGCAGCTGAGAGCACTTGGTCTGTTCAGCCTGGAGAAGAGGAGACTGAGGGGAGACATCATTGCAGTTACAACTTCCTTATGAGGGAGAGAAGAGGGGCAGACTCTGTTCAGATATCTGTTCTGTGGTGCCCAGTGACAGGACCAGAGGGAATAGCCTGAAATTGTGTCAGGGGAGGTTTAAGTTGGGTATCAGGAAAAGGCTCTTTGCCCCAGAGAGTGGTCAGGTACTCCCCAGGGCAGTGGCCACAGCATCAAGCCTGACCGAGCTCAAGAAGCATTTGGATGATACTCTTGGGCACATGGTATGACTCTTGGGGATGGTGCTGTGCAGAGCCAGGAGGTGGATTCAGTGATCCTTGAGGGTTTCTTCCAACTCAGCTTATTCTGTGATTCTGTGAAATACCTAGAAGCACAGGGATGTGAGGCCGGTACCTGATGCCTTGCAGTGGCAGGAAGCAGTGTGCTGCCGACACCAGCCAGCTTGCTGACACCAGCGAGGCCCCACAGATGTGGCCCTGGCCCTTGACGTGCAGGCTGACCTGCCACGGCCACTCTCCCACGTCCGAGTTCTGCCCACCAACGATCCGTGACTTCCTGACGTATGAGCGGAGCCCACAGTCTAGGGCAGAGGAGAAGGGGCGCTTGGTTTCTCCTGTTCCCACCCCACGCATCCCCTCTGTTCCTCCAGGACATCTGATAGCACAAATACCCTGTTACCCATGTCAGGAAGGGCTGATGTTCTCTGCACAGATGCTAAATTAGCTACAACATTTACTGGCCAACTCTGTAAAGGGGAGATAAGCCCCTGTATTACCCATTTAAGCCTTCCTGAATAACACAGATACCCCACAGGCTGCTAAAGAACATGGCTTGGATATTTCCAGATCAAGCTCCTGCACAGAAACACCCAGGGGCTCTCTCTGCTGCACTAGAGTATTTCTCTGGGAGACCCAGCCCAGAATCCCATGTCTCCCCGATTCCTCAGGCACTCACTGCAGTTGTCCTCATCAGAGTGGTCCTCACAGTCCTGCTCCCCGTCACACTCAGGGTTCTGTTTGCTGATGCAGCGTCCACTGCGGCACTTGTACGTGTACTCCTTGCAGGGGACTGTGGTCTGGCCTGCTGCAGGCAGGATGGAGGCACAGGGGTTAACCCCCATTCTGGGGAGTTCAC